>NC_135443.1:1220000-1520000 GCF_051991255.1 Vanacampus margaritifer
TTCAGGGGCTGAGTTTGAGCAAAATTCTTGATTTGGGCCTTTTTATTGTGAGGCATCAAAAACTACACGTTGTGATGAAAATGGTGTTCTTTTCTTTTTTCATAGTTTAGCGTCATTCGACTTAAGACCAAATTGACGGACTTCGTGTGTCTTCTTTTGATTTGGTTTGTTTTTGTTTGCCAAATTTCACGCTGGCAAGATAAATTGGCCTCGGATGAATTTTCAACAAAAATCATGTTTTCGTTTGTGGCTCATCCTATGAAGGTAATGTCCTCCACATTTTGTGTTGCAAAACGGAACGTCTGAATTGTCCAAAAAAGACAAAAAGTCACGAGAATCGGCGCTTTAGCGCTGACAAATGTTGCATAAATGTGATTGGATATTTTGCGTGTGTGTTGGTGCGCGTTCGTGTGTCGTGGGGAGAAGAAATGTGTTGCACGACTGACGTAAGGAATGAAACGCGCGCACGCACGCACACACGTAGGGAGGCAGGACAGTATGTCCTTCTTGCTGACTTTGCTTTTTAATATTTCACCACATGCGGTGATTGCCATATGCCGTCCTATCATGCACGCGCGCACACACGCGAATACACACTTTAATGTTGAAAGTGAGTCGTCCAAGCGTGTTTGCTTTTGATGTTGCAATTAGCGGCGCCGTTGTTGGCGCTCGCCATCTTATTTGTGGCAATCAATTCACAACAACCAAGCCGAGACGCAGCCGAGGCCGTCGTTCGATGCCGCCGGACAGCGAGCGAGCCGATCGGTCGCTGGGCGGGCCGGCGGGTGGGCCGCCCTTTTTGCTGCTTTTTTCCCCCCTCTAATGGCCGTCATAACTCACACGCGCGCGCGCGCACACACACACACACTCACACGCACGTGTGCGCGCGCACACACACACACACACACACACACACACTGGCCTTAATGGCCTGTAAAATGAACGGCCTGCGATGGGCATCTAAACGGCGGTTGCCGTGGCAATAGGGTCAATCGATCACAAGGTATTGATCGGCCATCGATAGGATCCAGACAGCAACTTGCAGGAAGAGGCAATGAAGATCGTTATTTTGTGTGTGCGTGTTTTCAACCCATTTGTGTGTATCGTAGCAATTCCAACGCAGCGTTTAATGCGGCACGGCGCCACCTAGCTCACACTTAGTTTCACAGTTAACCATATATAGGAAAAAAAATAGCATCATGCTAACATATCATGCAAACACTAAATACAGACAAAGTGAAATTAGCATCAATGTCTTAGAGTAAATATGAACAAAGTTATGTATTTGTTGTGCTCTTTGGGAACAAAGAAGATGATGAAAATGCGTAGCTGACCTTCTCAGCCTCTCCTTCTTTGTTTTTAATTACGCTGCAAGTCTTCCAGTAGAGCTCAGTGCCGCATGACGTGTTGTGGTTCAACGCGGTACTACACTTAACCCCTAGGCGTTATTGTGTCCATTTTTTGGCGTTTTGTTGGTTCTGACCAAGCCATTTCAAAATAAAATACTGCCCACGGGTTAAGGTGTGCAACTCTAAATATTTTAAAACTTATTTTAAGAAGTGCTAAATAATTAGCATTGTAGCAAGTGAGCACTGCATTGTAATCTAACTACTTGAGTTACTTTGTAATGTCATCTGTAAGGAGTGTTTTTGGTTTTACAAAGGCGAGGCGTGTATGTAGTTGCGGTGACATTTGCGCTGCGCCTTGAGAAGACTGGCAAGCACATTAGTGGAAGTGAGCGGTCGCCACGGTTACCAAACGCACGGCAACATCAGAAAGCCACCTGGGCTCTTAAGTCGTCGGCGTGGCGGCGCTTTTTCGGCTGCACGTCTTTCTAATGCTTCCATTAAAGTCGCGTCCCGCAAGATTGCGGCGGGCCGACAAAGTGCATCCCTATTTTTGCAGTTTTTTGGTACAAATAGTGTTTGTCCACTTAATTTATAATCCAATTAAATGTCTATTTTTAGATGAGCAGGATGAATAATATTAATGATGAATAAAGTTGTTGTTTTTTTTAATTGTGAGTTTACTTCCAATCTGCAGTGCTCGTCGCTAGAATTTTTGCGCGCGTGCGTGCGTGCGTGCGTGCGTGCGTGCGTGCAGCTGCTGGTCTTGTCGTTCCTCGTTTGCACTTGAAAGCCGTCTTTGATGAGACGAAGTCGAACCTTGACGCTGGCCAATCCGCCGGTCAAGCGGCAGGAATTACCTCCAAAGTCGGGCTCGTGATCCCGAGTGCCTTGGGGGAGGTCTGGCCCATCGATTGGCACGTTCCGCGCATCAGCTGTTTTGCTCCGAGGAGGAACAGTCGCTTGGAATGCCAGCGCGACTGCAAAAGTCCAACGCTGTCATCTTTTTGGAGATGAGATGCAAGAAATATATATTTTTTTAAATGCATTTATGGAAGGTTACGGTGATCATTTTCCACTTTGCAATCATTGAAAAACCTCAGCAAATAAATGCCTTAAGAAGTTTTGTGGCTGGTATCGGCATCCTTCGCAAGTACCTGATACCATGAAAAAGGTTTCGGATCGGTACTCGAACATCCCTAATGAGCATCATCTTGCAATTTCCTATTTATTCATGTAAACACATCCGACGTCAAATAAGTCTTCCTTGCCAGTAGGTGGCGCTGCACTGCCGCAGTTTGAGCCATCGGTGAATCGTTGTACGCTCACAATTATTTCTTATTGACATTTGATGTCGCATAAGCAGCCGCGGTCATCAATACTTGTTTATTTAGCGATCATACGAGCGCCGCTGATGCTCGTCAGAATCTTTTTGGGCCGTCCTCCGTTTCTGCACGTTTTCAGTTCTTTTCTCTCTTTAAAGTACGTCGTACATGTACGTCAAAGTGCGCGCGTGCGTGCGTGCGTGCGCGCGTTATCTTGCACGGGCAGCTGCCAAACTATTGTGGATTTAAATATTTAACATTTGCAGCAGTTTTTCTTTCCTTTTCTTAACGCCATTTATGCACTTCCTGGTTGTGTGTGTGTGTGTGTGTGTCACACCTGTTGTGCCCTTTTTTGTTTTATATGAATTGAGATGTCTTCTGGGGACATTTCATTACATCGATGACATGCAGGCCAATAAATACGAGAAGGAAAAGTATAAAAAATGACATTTAACACACACACACACACACTGGGAATATTAATGCAAACATGAAGGAAGTAGTACTCAATGTTTTTTTTTATTTTTTTATTCCCACTCTCCCCGACTCCCTCGTTCTCTTGTCAAGCGTGACATTACCTGAAGGGACAGCTGGCTATCAGTGTAGCGCACGCATACACGCACGCACACACGCACGCACACACACTCACTCTTACACACGCATAGACAAATGAGAGTGAAGACACTTAACACACGCACACACATTCTTGTCGTCCGAGGCAGCTGTAGTAGTCAGCGGGGACATTTAGTTGAATGACTCTCATTTGGGTGGAATGGCCTGTGTGCGCATGCGTGTGCGTGTGCTGCTGCGCGCGCGCGTGTGTAGTAAGAGGCTCACGCATCCCCTGCGAGAGGAAGTAAATATTAACAGAGGAGTGAGATGAGGCGCAGATATGAACCCTGAGGGTTGTGGATTGTGGATGCTTTCAGTGGGAGAAATCATTGTAGCAATTTGGGAAGGGGGGGGGGGGGGTATTTGAACCCATGCTGTTGCCATGGCAGCGTTTGACTGCCAAATGAAGCAAATGTCCGCCGCTTACAAGAGAACAGAAGATGCTGCCAGCGCCACCTTAAGAGGATTTTTGCATAGAGGAAAAAAAAAAGTCCAAAATAAATGAACAAAAATTCTTCTCAAATCCGACCGGCTCTCTTCGCGTTGACTTGATCAAACGTTGACGTCAAACGTTCTCATCCGATGATTCCACGCCACGGAAAGTCATCGATTCCTCCCGATGGATCCCGAGTCGGCTTCCCCGCCGCCGCCGCTTTGCGAGTCGACGTGGTGGCGGGAGCCGGCGCCATGTGGATCTCCGCAGGGGCTTCGTTGGCGCGGCCTTCCTGCGTCCGCTCGCTCGCTCGGCGGCGCCTTGAACGATTTCCGCCTCCTCGACACTTGCCAGTCGACGGGCCGTCGCGGGTGTCGTCTCACTCCTGCCGCGGACGCTGCGGCACGTCCAGCATGAGCGCTCGATGGCGGCCAGGCGGGACAATTGTGCTGACTCGTCAGGAAAAAGGAAAAAACATTCTGACGAAGTTGCATTCCAGCGTTTGTAATGATTTGCGTTTGGTGGATTTGAGGAATATTTGGTGGAAAACAAAAAGTATTTCCTCATATTTCATCAGGACCAAAATCAATCTCAAGAAAACGTCCCTCAATGGAGGAAAGTTGACGTTGTCATCCGAAATGCTGCTTCTGTATACTTGTTTGCAACGTGGCGTTCATATCTCAAGTTTTTGCTCCCAATTCAAAGCAAAAACTCATTAGGTCACCCTTAAGTCAAGTTACCCTTGCAGTGGTTTTTGTGAAGTCGTTCTTGCGATTGCAAAAACACAAAAGTTGATTCATCCTCCGAGAAGAGAAGCAGCCGATGTTCTCCTGAGCTAAAGTTGACGTTTGTGCGAAGTGACGCTTATTCACTGGCTGCGGGAAAATCACGGCAAAGTCGAAAGCAGATGGCGCCCCGATGGCTCGCACCAAAACTTTCGTCCTCGTCTTCTTTTTTGTGCGGCGTCATGACGGCGAGCGTGAGAAGAATGGCGAGCGATTGAGTCAGTCGGTCGCCGTGCGAAAAAACTTGTCCGTCTCCACCAAACGCATCCAGTGTGACCCGGCTCAGAAATGCTGCCAGCCGTCGTCATGGCAACGCGCTCGCACCAGCCACGCTTCATTCGGGCTTTTCTCGCCATTAACACAGAAAGAAAGATGATTTTCCCCCTCAAGTCGTGTATTTCATGTCGTTTATCAAACAAAACATTCTAAACACCAGTTTGTGCATCATTTTATTCAATGGGCATTGTGCTGCTCCTCGCCGTTTGCCCACCTTGACCACCAGGGGGCAGTGTAATACATCCACACATATAGTACTACATGGAGATTTGAAAATGGTCACAATTAAGATCATGTTTTTCTTTTTTTAAACGGATGATAAAGAATGTGAGCCTGTTAGCATTCCCTACAAATCGAAAGGTTTATAATTAGCACAACATCAATGCTAATTTTGTGAGCTTGTCTATAGAGTTTTGCATTGCGGCTTAGCATCAAGCTAGCAAACTTTTTGCAGGTTATTGTTTTTGGTTCCACGTACAACATGTAATCGGTTGTTTCATGTTTCGTTTGATGGCAAATTCCAACTGAGGTGGCAACAAACGACTTGAAGCCTCGTTTTTTTGATCAACGTATTGCAAAGTTCATCGTCATACAAAAACTCTAAATGGGTTCAACTCCAAAGTTGAGGAAGCGCCAAATATGAGGATGAATTTTAAATGTCACGTTGTCAATACACTCGAAGCTACTTGGGCAGATTAGATCAGCGCAGCAACAAAGGCTGAAATCTGATTGGACAAAAAAAAACAGTGCAGCCCAAAAAAAAACGCAACAAAGTCAAGTGACACTCTTCACAATAAGTTCATACAAATGATTACAATTTAGCTTGTGGATCTTGACGAGGGATTCTGATTTGCTTGGAGGACGCACGGCTGCAATCCAGCTCTCACTTAGAGAGTGTGTGTGTGTGTGTGTGTGTGTGTGTGTGTGTGTGCTCACTGAGTGTGTAGGAGGGCCCAGAAAAGAAGGAGCCGTTCCCGCAGTCATTTCGATCCTTTCAGAAGTCTCGCATCCATCAGCATGCGACTCATCTTCAATAAATCATTAGCGCGCGCGCGCGCTGACGCTTTGCCGCAGAGAAGAAGAAATCCAAAAGCGCCATTAACACTTTTACATGCGCCGTCAGCATTCACAAACTTCCTCCAGCTTGACTTACAATAACTTTCATGTCTTGCTACTATTTCAACCGTGGAAACCTTCGCACCTTTGTGCCCTTTGAAATGCAGGAAGTCTTAATATGGTCATCCTCGGGCTGGATTTGGATTGGATGATTGCTTGCTGCATTTTATTTCAACAACCAAGTGTAAAATTGTCTACACTTTGACCATTTTTCCTGATCTGTTCCTTATTTATATATTGAACCCTAAACCCTTAGCGGGAAAAAGTTGCCTTAAGATGTTGCAAGATGGCGCCAAAGCTCTATGTAATAGTAAAGTAGTCCTTCATAATTGTAACTGTCAAGTAAAAAATGTTCTTTACAATATGTTCTATTCGTTAACATTCTGATGAATATGAATTGAGCAGCAAATTTCCGCAGTTTTTATCCATCTCAGGGCGCGGCCATTTTGCCACTTAAAGATGACATCACGGTTGCTCGGGGCTCATGTAACGACCAATCACGGATCAGCTCGGGAACAGAACGTCGCAGAAAACAGGTGAGGCGTGATCGGTCGTTGTCCGAGCCCGCCCGGCCGCCACTGTGATGTCATCGTCAGTGGACGGCAAGTGACAAAATGGCCGCCCCCTCAGATGGATTTTGCCGCTTAACTCACATACGACAAACGCAAGATCGTTCGTCGGGACGTCGTGTTTCGACGAGTGACGACGAATAGGAAGCACATTGTCAAGAAAATGTTTGACTTGACGTCCATTTCAACGATGATAACTTTGATTGTCACGTGAATGAAATGAGTCAAGTCCTATTTGTAAAAGCTGTGTTAAAATAACGTGAACATAGCGTACAATATTGCAGAATACGTCGCACACACAAAAGAAGCAGTTTTGTTCCTGCTTGTCAAGAAGTTGACGGACATTTGCTTTTTTTGTCCTGCAATTTTGTGTCAATATCTTTTTCAACACGGAACTGCGACGTTGTGGGGGGGCCGACGGCTCACACTCAAGTGCCATCCGGACTGTGTTGACCTCCCATCACAACAATCTCAACTCAAACTGGCGCGCGTGCGTGCGTGCGTGCGTGCGTGCGTGAGTCCACAGCACTCACGCTGTCTGATTGCTGTTATTTGCTCTGCTGTGGCAGCTACGCGCAATGCAATTTACAAGGTGTGTGTGTGTGTGTGTGTGTGAAGTAAGGAGGAAGGCCAAGAGCAGACTCGAGTGAGGCAATTTGGAGTAAGGACATGTGTGTGTGACTTTTGTGTGTGTGTGTGTGTGTGTGTGTGTGTGTACGTGTCTGCAGACAGTTCAAGCAGCAATTTGGAGTAAGCAAACGTGTGTGTGGAGCTCCAGCAACTTTTACCGTGGCTACTTTGATGTCTGACCCACTTTGGCTCTTGCTGACTAGAAAGCTATTTATTTACTTTCTGTGTGAGTGCGCGTGTGTGTGTGCGTGCGTGCACACGTGTCAATTTAGCAGACAGGCTGGCGCGCGCGCGCGCGAGGTTATCCGTCTGTCGGACCTTCACCATCTGTTGGTGGAGCTTCAACATCTCACGCTTGGTCTCCTCTTGCTCATTTGCTTTCCGTTCTTCCTCCCTGGTTGACTTCCGGGTCTCGATTTGCTGTGGTGGGTCCGACCGCCGTCATCTCGGCGGTCGCGCCGCATCGTCCCGCTTGATGCAACAACGTCTCGTTTCATTTCTTCCACGTGGCTCGCGCGCGTGCCGTTAAGTGTCCCGCTTTGCGTTCGGTTTCACGCTTCTTTTTGAACAAGGTTGCCAACGGGATGATGACGTCATGACATCCGTTCCTGAGTCTGTAACGCGCGGTGGCTGACCGGACGTGGGCGACGCAGCGGGACAGCAAAAAAAGTCCACAGGTACACTTTATTAAAAGAAACCCAACAACTGTAGGCTCGGCGCCAGCACACGTCACAATAAAAGTACGCTTCCATGGCGTAAAAAAACATAGCCTGGCAAACCACACCCACTTTTCATTTCATCCCTTCTTTCTTCTTCTACATCCATCCATTCTTTCCTTCTTCACATCCTCCCTGCATCTCTGCCTTCCTACTATTCATTCTTCCTTTCTTGCCTCTCTTCCTTTCCTCACTTGCATTCTTCCTCCCTCCCTTCATTTCTAACTTGTTTCCATCTATCCTTCTTTCCTCAGATCATTTGTCCCCTCCCGCTCTTCCTTTTTGCATTCTTTCCATCATTCCTTCATCCTTCTTTCTTGTCCCACCTTCCATCTTTTCCTTTCTTTATCACATCCTTCCGCCCAACCATCCTTCCTAACTTTCATCCTTTCCATTTTCAGTCCTTCCAAAATTAAGTGAATTTAATTGAACACACACACGCTGGACACTGACAACTTTTTTTTTTCCTCCCTGCAAGCAGCAAGAGGAGAGAATAAATAAATAAATAACGACTGAAAAAAGCGAACGTGTCGTCTTCTCATGGTTGACTTTTTAATTTTCTGCTCCTTTGCTCTCGTCTCCTTCATTCGTTTTTTTTCCCTCCCGCGACGTCGTTTCTTGCTCGCTTTCTGCGTCTCTTCATGTCATTTTTGGAGGGGAGGCGTTCGATTCTCCCGAGTGTTCGCAAACATGAGGACACGTCTCATCGCGTCATCAAGTGTCAAGATCCACATTCTCTTAAACCCTCACCCTTGTTTGAAACCCCAACCCTGTCTTAAAACCCCAATTCAAAACCCTTACCTAGGTTTGAGAACCTAAACCTATTTTTAAAAAATAATCCTAGATTGAAACCCTAATTTGACATCTTAACCTTAATTCCTGAATTTGAAAACTAACCCTTATGCAAACCCCAAACCTGTCTTGAAACCCTTAGAAACCCTAATTTGAAACCCTAACCCTAATTTCAAACCCTAATTTGAAACCCTAACCCTAATTTCAAACCCTAATTTCAAACCCTAACCCTAATTTCAAACCCTACTTTGAAACCCTAACCCTAGTTTGAAAGCCTATCTTGAAATGCTAACTCTCATTTGAAACCCCAATTTGAAGCTCTAACTCTACTTTGAGAACCCCAAATGAAACCCCAACCATAGTTAGAAACCCTAATTTGAAACCCTAACCCTAATTTGAAACCCTAATTTCAAACCCTAACCCTACTTTGAAACCCTAACCCTAATTTCAAACCCTTATTTGAAACCCTAACCCTAATTACAAACCCTAATTTGAAACACTAACCCTTATTTCAAACCCTAACCCTAATTTGAAACCCTACTTTGAAACCCTAACCCTAATTTCAAACCCTACTTTCAAACCCTAACCCTAATTTCAAACCCTAATTTCAAACCCTACTTTGAAACCCTAACCATAGTTAGAAACCCTAATTTGAAACCCTAACCCTAATTTCAAACCCTAACCCTAATTTCAAACTCTAATTTGAAACACTAACCCTAATTTCAAACCCTAACCCTAGTTTCAAACCCTAATTTGAAACACTAACCCTAATTTCAAACCCTAATTTCAAACCCTAGTTTCAAACCCTAATTTGAAACACTAACCCTAACCCTAATTTCAAACCCTAACCCTAATTTCAAACCCTAATTTGAAACCCTAACCCTAATTTCAAACCCCACTTTGAAACCCTAACCCTAATTTCAAACCCTAATTTGAAACCCTAACCCTAATTTCAAACCCTAATTTGAAACACTAACCCTAATTTCAAACCCTACTTTGAAACCCTAACCCTAATTTCAAACCCTAACCCTAATTTCAAACCATAACCCTAGTTTCAAACCCTAATTTGAAACCCTAACCCTAGTTTCAAACCCTAATTTGAAACCCTAACCCTAATTTCAAACCCCACTTTGAAACCCTAACCCTAATTTCAAACCCTAATTTGAAACCCTAACCCTAATTTCAAACCCTAATTTGAAAGACTAACCCTAATTTCAAACCCTACTTTGAAACCCTAACCCTAATTTGAAACCCTAACCCTAATTTCAAACCATAACCCTAGTTTCAAACCCTAATTTGAAACACTAACCCTAATTTCAAACCCTAATTTGAAACACTAACCCTTATTTCAAACCCCAACCCTAATTTGAAACCCTACTTTGAAACCCTAACCCTAATTTCAAACCCTACTTTCAAACCCTAACCCTAATTTCAAACCCTACTTTGAAACCCTAACCATAGTTAGAAACCCTAATTTGAACCCTTTTTATTTGATATCTTGTAAGCTGACTCACTGGGATATTTTAAATGTAATTTTCAGACAGTGAAGCCTCATGTGAACGTTTTGTGAATGTCAATTGGCCCAGTGTTGAACTGATGAAGCGACGAAAGGCGCTCACTCGAACCCCACCACGTGTCGGAATTGAAGCTAAACCTTGATTTGGAGAATCGTCACCTCTGTTTTGCGGCTCTCCATTCATTTCTGTCCTTTAAAAGGATGAAAGTGGAGTTGGCCCATTTTGGTCCCGAGCAGCTCCAATCACTGCAAAGTTATTTTTGCTGGCAAAAACCTCCTGAAACTTTGAAGACACTTTGCTCCTCGTCAGCAACCCACAGAAAACCAAACCGTGAGCCATTTCGTCTTCTCGTCGCCACCACTTGAGCGTTGGTGCAGGAAGACAGACAAATGTCACCCTTTCTTGCCGAAGAAATCCAAAAATAAACAAACAAACGAGAAATTTTGCGTCGACGCCGGGAGGCGGATTTCAAACATTCTCGCTTGAATGTCACACTATTGCTTTCTTGCACCTTTCAAAGGTCAGCGCAGCAAAATGGCCGCTGAGCATTGATTCGCCTGCACACGCACGCACGTGCACGCACGCGCGCACGTGCACACTGCGCATGATGTGCCTCCCACGGGCACACAAATGAAACTCACAGGCCATTTCATTAGGGAAACAATCTCATGTGAGAAGTTTGACTTCTGCATTGAGCAAAACAAAACGGAGCAATTGTTTCTGCTTCTCCTGTATGTGTGCCTTTCATTTTTGGAAACGTATTTGTATTTTTGACAGTTTCATAGAAGGCTCGTAAACTTAACAAATCTCCAATTTTCCAGGAAAGCAAATAAATGTCTCCCTTTTTCTCAACATGTCTTTTGTTCTTTTTATTCTTATAGAAGGAAAACAAGAGCGACGTTGCCATCAAGTCTGCTGATTTATTTTTCATTTTCCATTTCCATGTATCCTTTTCTAAGACAAGCGCATCAACAACATGTTTACTTTGCTCCAAACATTTCTAAACATTTTTTTCCCTTTTATTTAATTTTTTTGTGTAACAGAAGAACAAGAAAAGAAGTCGTTTAAATACTAAGTCATAATAATTAGTCGCATCAACAAAAAAATATAAAAAGTGAGCCTCATTTAACTGAGGTCTGATCTACAAAAATACATCCAAGCAGACGTTTAGCTTCTAGTTAACACTTTTTTCATCCTTCCTTCCTTTTCCCGAACCGCTCATTCCTTCGTTTGAATTTATTTCCACTAGTGATGTTAGCCATCTACAACGTCACACTTGTTAGCAACATATGTCGAAAGTTTGTCAGCGTCACCGAGCAACGAAGGGGGTGGGGGGGGGGGGGGGTGGTTTGAAGGGGTCGGGTCAATCGAACTTGAAGAAGATGCCGAAGAGAGCGGCGTCAGTGGCCCAACTTTTGGTCTTCAATATTTCGATGTGATGTTTGTCGCGTGTGCAGGAAAGAGACAGAGTGGGAGATCGTCTCGCTACTAAACAATCTCTGTCACTTCGTTAGGTCCTGAGCTATGCGGTTCCTTTAAATATGCAAGTTAGTTTCAAGTTTAAACTTGAGCAAACTGCTGCTTGTTGTCAAGTGAATTGTGTTGGATTCACCAAATCAATTTTTTGTTGTCTTGCAAGTCAAAGCAAACAAATTGCGAAACGACGGCTCGTATCTCGAGCAGCTGAAAAAGTGGTGTCACTCGTATCTCGGGGCACGACAGTTTTCATTATTTGTCGTTTCTGAGTAGTGACCGAGTGAATGAGCACAGCCGAGGATTTTTTTTTTCCTTCTTGAAAGTCTTCCAAAATGGCAGCTAGAACAAGACCTGCAAGGGCAAGGCCGCCGGGTGGGGGGGCGCCAGGAGGGCCGGGTGGTGCTGACTCAGCACGGGGTGAAACTCCGTCGCCAGGGGATACGGCGCATCCAGGAGATGGATGGCCGGCGAGGCCAAGAACGATGGCGGAGGAGGGTTTAGCGCGAGGGGGTGGGGGGCGAAGGCTGGCAGCAGGTGGGGGAACGAGGGGAGCGGGAGGGGCGGGGGCACGAGCGAGAGGTGGTGCTGGATGATGGCGTGATGGAAGGAGAAGGACGACGGCGGCGGCGGCGGCGGCAGGAGGAGGGGAGCCTGGACGGGGAGGCGGCCCGGGGGGAGGCCGCGGGGGAAACGAGGCATCTTCACTGGGGAGGAAAATTCCGCCATCTTGCTCGCTTGACGTCTCCTGACGTCGCCAGCAGGGGGTTCGGCGTCCCCACCAGGCACATTCGCAGATTCAACTCTTTGGACGTTGTCATGACATTCACGGCATTCAGAAGGTGCGACACAATTTGGACTAAATCGCCCCGTGATGTCATCAAGGCGAGACGATTGTCTCGCGTCGTTAGCATCCTGACATGCTTTGTCCGTCCTGTCAGGTGACAAGTGGCGCAAATTTGTCTGTTGACGTCCACATTTGATGACGTCGCGATTGTGAGTGGCGTCTTCAACGACTTTGCCGTCGTCGTCGTTAGCATCTGGACACAGTAGCTCGTTAGCATTAGCATCCTGGCACGGTTTATCGTTAGCATCCTGACATATGTGATCTGTCCTCTCGGGTGAAATGTGGTTTGGATTCGTCTCCTTGCCGCTGTGTTGATGTTGACGTTTGATGACATCATCATGAACGGCGTCCTCTGAAGGCGTGTGGACGGCGTTGTCGTTAGCATCCTGACTTACGCGATCTGTCTGGTCAGGTGTGAAGTTTGTATTTAACCCTTTACTGTTCCCTTCGCTGGTTTCTGTTGAGTCCAAAGTCGCGCTCAAACCAAAGTGAAAAACTCTTTTGCGTTTCTTCGCCGCACTGTTTTCCAGACTCTCCGCCCACTTCCTCTTGCCGCCGCCTCTCAATTCCTGCGAAAGATCCCGACAGGTGCGCGTCGTGTTTGCGCATCCTGATGCGGCGCTCGACTCGCTTTGCGTCTTTTGTGCGTCAACGGAACGATTCCGTCCCGCCGCCGTTTGTGTGCGAGCGCCCGCTGTGCCGGCAAAGGGAAGGGGGACGAGGCTAATCGGCACGTCGCATGCTGCTTGGCCATCTTGAGACGGCGCGAGATGGATTTGGCGCCCGCACGCTGCGTCTCGACGGGGGGACGAGACGGCACTAATCGCTGCCTCGCACACGCTCGCCTCCTGAGCGTTTATCTCGCTCAGACTCTCGCGGCCTTTATCTTCCCGCCCTCGCCCGTCCGCGTCTTGATGTTTACGGGCCGGCCCCGCGTCGGTAATTGCGGGACAGCGTGGCGTCCGGATGGAGGGACTAATCGCGACGTTACATGCCGCACCCCTGCGGAGGGGCGTTGTGATGGCGGGACCCCACCCGGAGGACGATTGCGGGCCGGCACCCGTGTTCACCTGCTTCCAGCGATTACAGCGATTTGCGGAAAGATGACATAATAGCGCGTCGCTCTGCGCTATCCATCCCTCCTCCTCCCCCCTCGGCCTTTTTCCCGAGCCTTCGAGCATCCGCCGCGCCGCCAGATGACTTAATAGTCGCTTTTCCCGCCTTTCCTCCATTCCGCCGTCCTCTCGTGCCAACCTCGCCATCTCACAGAAACCAGTTATTATCCCTCTCCCCTTTTTCTTTTTCTTTTTCTTTTTCATCTCCTCTCCTCTTTTCCTCCTCCCCCTCTTCCTCACCCCTCCCCTCCTCTTCCTCCTCCTCCTCCTGGATCCAGCATCGGCGCCAACTTGTTTGCCACCTTTGCCTGGGCCCGCCACTTGCCGGAGATTTCCCGCCTGTCCGCTTTCATTCTCATCCTGGCTTTCATCTGACTTCACCCCGCCGCCTCCGCCGCCGCTTTGCCGCTTCCGCTGGCAGCCGGCGCGTTTGATCACTGACGGCTTTATCCGCCCCGCCTCTTCCCGCCGGCCGCCCGCGTGCGCTCGGAAGTCGTACAGCAACGGGTTGACGCTGTAGGAGAGCGAGGGCGCCGTCCGGGTGTGCCGGACCATCTCCGAGGGCCACAGCAGGACGCGGCTGCCGTCGCGGCTCGCCACGGGACAAAAGGCTTCCTTGGGCCGAGCCGCAGGAGGTCTCGTTGATTCTTTGGCTTGCTTCTCAAGTCCTGCTTGTTGGAGCTCGGCCGGAGTGGAACAATGTGTTTTTTTGCCGGACATCTGAAGGTCAGAACCTTGACACCCCGAAGGTGGTGGTGTCAGAAGTGGACCACCACTGCTCACATGATGATCAGTCGCAGCCCTTCCTGAACTCTGTGGTCGGGTTCCAGTCCCACCGTCGCCACCATGTTGGGCAGTCCCAGTCCTACGTCCGACTCGGTCTTGGGCTCTCGTCTCATTTTGAACTTTGGCCCCTGCACCACATCCAGCCCCGTCTTCAGATCCTGTTCCGCTGCCAACAGTGACTTGAGCTCCATCACAATCTTGGGCTTGTGTGCCACATCTTACATAGATTTGGACCCCTGTCCCACTTTGACAAGTCACTTGGCCTGCAGTCCTGATTCCACCACCATCTTGGGTGCTTCTGGTCCCAAGTCCAGGAGTAACTGCAGCTCCAGTTCCACCACCGTCTTGGGCATTTGTCGTACCTCCTTCACTGGTCTGGACTCTCATGACATTTTGATTGATTAGTTGGACTCGGGTCCTGCTTCCGTCACTGTCGTGGGTTCTAGTCACAGTTTGACCACAGTCCCGGGCTTTGCTACAACCTGCTGGCCCACCGTCTGGAGCCTCAGTTCTACTCGCACCTGTGTCTTCAGCTCCAGTTCCACTTCCTGCACTCTTCTGGGCTCTTGTCCTCCCTCCTACATGGATTCGGTCTTCTGTCCAACTTTGAGCTCCAATAAGCCGACCGCCGGTGACTTGGACGTCTTTCGTTCCATTTCCCCGACTAACTTTGTCCCCAAGCCCACTTCCACCTCTGTCTTGGGGTCCTGTCCCACCTCCCACATGTACTTGGGCCCCGGTCCCATGGTGGCGGTTGCATAAAGACAGCGTGGCCTTCACCTCGCCGTCCAGCTCTCTGGCCAAAGCACGCACACACGTCGTGGTCGTCGAGATCTGCTTTTGCGCAACTTTACTGTCCACTTGTTGCGTCGTCTTTTCGCCGTCTCGCGAGCTCCGTCCGGCTTGGATGAAGATGGCGGCCGAGCGGTGCAGGAGAACGCAGCTCCTCTTCGGCAGTGAGAAGCAAACCGGGCGCCCCCTGCTGGCGGCGGAGGCTTTGTTGTCACTGTTGGCGGGGACGTTATTGGCTCCAATGGCGTCGCTTAAGAAGCCGGGGGCCCACGGGAGCTTGTTAAAGGCGCTGGCTTGGCCGGCGCCGCCGTTTTTGCTGGCGATGTCGTCAGGCGTCCTGGTGTTAACGTTGCGCTGCTGGTACGGCCACCGCGTGTCGCTCAGGAGTCGAGTTCCCAGCGCGGCGTCCAGCGGAAGCACCAGTGAGCTTTGAGGATCTGCGAGGAAGAAAAAGAACATGGCGGATTACAAGAGATTACGTTGACACGTCAAAAGCGGCAGAATGAGTCAAAGGAAAAGATGAGGAGGAGAAGATTTGAGGGCCGTTCAGCGACGTGGCTGCTGGCCATCACTTTTCTTGCTCATCGCGCATCACAATGTGATTTGCGAGCGTGGGACGCACGCGAGACGAAATCGACGCGCTGATGAATGTCAGGCTTACTTAAACGAGTCTTTTATGAGAATCAAAGTCCAAATTTCCTTTTGTGGGGATCCGTTTGGTGGCGCCGTTGGCGAGATGCCCGACGTTGCTGCAGGTTTTGCTTCAAAGACAACCGTCGGGCGACCTCCTCCTAAACCGCTGCTTCCTCCTCCTACACCTCCTCCTTCCTTTGAAACTCCTCTTCTTACTAAACCTCGTCCTCCTCATCCTTTCCTTCCTAAAGCATCACCTCCTCTTCCTCCTCTTATTCTTCTTGGCAAACCTCCTCCTCACTTTCGTCCCCCTGAGCCTTTTCCTCCTCGTCCTCCTCCACCGTGTCCTCGTAAACCCGCTCTTCCTTCCAAGTCTCCTCTTCTTCCTTCCCTTCCTCCTAAAGCTCCTTTACCTGCTTTTGTTCCTCCTTCTTTTCCTCCTCCTCAATGCATTTGAGAAAAGGCCAAACTTTGGAGAACATGTCTGAATCTTGATGTGCCAGTGTGACGTTTTTTTTTATTATTTTTTTTAGAACATTTGTCATTTCTTGGAAACACCCACTGATGATACACTTTTTTTACCCACACAAAAAACTACACCTCAAATTTGAATGTAGCAAGCTCAGTGTTGACTAAATGGTCACTTCATTAGGTACGCAACAAGAATGACATTCAGCAGCTGTAAATGTTCCATCAGCAAAAGTGTGACAGGAAGTTCCCTCAAACTGATTCCTGGTTGTTTCCTCCCTCAACTCTCGACTCGGAGAAGACTTAAATCTGCCAGCGGCGAAGAAGGGCCCCCGCAGACTCATTTTCATGACAAATCCTCAATATGATCATCAAACTTTCACACCGTGTTCAACATTTAATTTCTTTTGGCAGTTTAGTGCCACATCTTGTCGCATACCTGCTTCCGATTGGTTGCCGATTTAGGCCAATCCCTGAGTAGGAGTTTGTCAACGAACGAGCTCTGGAATTTGCCCAAAATGTGCTTGCGTGGGTTTGCCGCATGTACGCTGGCTTCCTCCCACATTCCCAAATATGCAGATTAGTTTGAATCGAGACTACAAATTCTCCACAGGTGTCCATCTAATTGCAAAGACTTGTTGGCTATACCAGGGATGGGCAACTTTTTATAAACACAAAATATTATTCAAGGAATGCTGATAAGCTTTTATTATACTTATATTGTAAAAACTGTGTAAAAAGGGGGATTTTTTTTGGGGCACATTGGGCCTTAAATTGTCCCACACTACAAGATGAGTAGTCATAAAAAAATAAAAATATATTTTTGGGTGCGGACTTGGAATGATATGCAGGACAAATGTCGTATCTCAGCTAGGACAGACTCCAGCCAAGCCAATTAAAATTGAACCTCGGTTTTCGTATGTCTTAGTTCTCACATGATTCCGGTTTTTAAACATCTTTTTCGTTTCAATTTTGCCTTTGTTCTTGTACATTTGCTGTTTTCATACAAAAAAAGAAAGAAAGTGTGATTTGGCCATTTATCTTCTGTGATGGTTGAGTGTTCATGTGCTTGTTTTTAAGTTGTGTATTGTTGTTCTACAACGCAAGTTTTTATTACCAGCTCATCAACATATCCTGTCAAAAGTCAGACCTTCAAAATAAAAGCATGCCATATAATACCACATGTTAACCAAGCTTTTGGGGCCCAAAATTTGTTGGCGTGTGACTACTAAATAAGCCACAAAAAAGTGGTGGGAATGTTGTTGGCATGCTTTTATTTTGAAAGACTGGCTGGTTATCGCTTTGAGTTGTTGCACGTTGAAGTGTCAACTTTAGTGTGATTCACTTTTCATCTTTCAGGAACTGATTCATCATGAAAATTAAGGTTCAGCTGTAATATGAGGACAGTTGCAATAGGAAACGGATGATTTTGACACCATGTGCGTTGATGATGTGTGCGTGCGTGTGTTTGTTTGGTCATGTGACAAAGCGACGTCCATCATCTCGCATTGAGGCGCTCTCACCTCTCCCCAGAGCCGCAAAGCCGTCGCTGCGACCGCTGCTGTCGGTGTGGACGTCGCTCCACTTCTCCATCGCACTCGCCGGCTCCACCGCCACGGTGGTGGAGCGGAACATGGGGCCGGAACCCGGAGCGCTAACGGGAATGGGGGGGGGGGGGGGTAGCGGGGATGAGGAAGAGAGCAGAAGCAAGAAATCAATTTGGTCACGCTCGGCTCTTCTCTCGCGCTGCCGCAGCAGCAACATTTTCGCATCCTCGCACAGAAACTGGACTTTCTCCTCCTTTCAATGAAACGTGACTTCTCATAGCAGCACGGTGTGCTAGTGGTTCACACGTCTGCCTCACACATCTGATGTTCAGGGTTTGAGTCTGGCCTTGTGTGGAGTTTGCATGTTCTTGTTCTCGTTCCAATAATTGTAAGTAAACACAAAGTGTAAACAATTGGATGTTTGTGACTGTATTACACGGATGTGATCTTAAATTTTTGATTTTTTGTGAAATAAAACCCCTACTGATGTTCTTTCCTAGCACATGAAGGGTTAAAACTGTATTATTCCGCAAAGCTTCTCTGAAATTCTTGCCTTCATGCATGGATTGAAAGAGTTTGACGTGTTCCTGAGGGACTACTTTCTGGCAGAGGCTGGAGTTCTTGTTGCGTAGGCGTGCTCCGGTTGCGACTCGCAGCTTTGTGGATTTTTTTTTGGGGGGGGGGGGGGGGATCAGAAAATACGGTCCCGGCTCAACACATCCGCCCGCACATTGTGAGCATGGGTGTGCGTGTTTGTCACAAACTCTTCTGCTTTTGCGGTGTTGGACTGCCAACAGATTTGGCAAGTTGCTAAGCCACGCCCCTCAAACAGGGACCGGCCAATCACAATGCAGCACAGGAAAGAGTTTGGAAAACTTTTGTGCTCAACTTGACTTTTAATGGGATCATAGTTTGTTTTTGTCCTGCTCACCAATGCTCCTCCGCTTTCTGCTCATGATGATGATGATGATGATGCTGGAGCCTCTTCCTCAGCAAGCGCTCCTCCCGCCGCTCCTCCCTTCGCCTCCTCTGCCTCCTGCAGGCCAACGCCCGGTAGAACTCGCGATGCTTCAGTTCCTTCAGACGCTGAAATGAAAACCGCCGACGTTATTCAATCAGCGTCATAAGGATCAGAATCGGCTTTGACGTTATCGCCATGACGACGCCACAACAATCATCAGCATCACGCAAACATCAGCAAAGGACAACAAGTCAAGGGCAGAACATTGGAAAATTACAAGCGTATGTGTATGTGTGTGTGTGTGTGTGAGCGTGTGTGTGTGTGCTAGAAGTCTATCAGCGGATAGAGTGTGGAAAAATAAGAAGTGTGTATATATTTGTTCGAGTGTGTGTGTGTGTTTGGTAGTTTATCAACAGCAAAGCTTCATCCCGTCTGTAAATGTGTGTGCGTGCGCTCAAGTGTCAGCTTTAGCGGCGTCCAGCTTAATTCCGGCAGCGAGCGGTCTGCAGCGCAGAGATAGCGACGAGCGCTCGCAAAGAATCATCACAACAACAATAACAGACACTACATCATATACACTAATAATAATCATCATCATAAAAAAATCAAACCGTCAAACCCAAACATGGACAGACGGGAGAAACACTCTCAAACTTTTAAGTACTTTACTTACAGAAGGTGAGTGACGTGACGTGTGTGTGTGCGTGTGCGTGTGTGTGTGTGTGTGTGTGTGTGTGTTACACAAAAGAGCCTCACTACGGATGATATTCGTATTATTTATTTATAAGAATGTCAAATCTCTCAGTCACACAACACAACACACATTCTGGATAAAAGTTTATTTTTGTCAATATTCATTAATAAATTATATAATTATGATTTTAAAAAGTATTTTATAACCCAACCATAAGCGGGGTTTACCCTAACCACAAAATCCAAATGAGGATTTTTAAGACAATGTAAATATACTTTTTTTTTAATCGATACATTCAAATAGAATATGTTTTATTAATATATTTTCTTTCATTTATAATTATTGGTGTATTTAATTCCATACATAAATTTCAATGTTTTCTATTTATTTTTATTCCATACAATCCAGTCTTAAAAATACCAAATCAAGATTGCAGTAGTGTTTCTTAATTATCATTATTTTTTGTCTGTAAATCTCAAAGAAGAAGAAGAAGAGTTAAGTCGTCAAGCTGCGATATTATAAAGTATACAAATATAAAGTATGGAAGAAAAGTCCCATTTCATAATTTGTTAAGTGCGCCATCCATCTGAATGCGTACCGTAAAATATGCGTGCACGTGTTGTGTAACATCCAAAACCTCCGCGAAGGCGGCGGTGAGGCGGAGGCGATGGCGGTGGCGGCGATGGCGGCGGCGGCGATGGCGGTGGCGGCGATGGCGGCGGCGGCGGCCCCTCCCTTCACTCACCTGCTTGTGGTGATGGTCGTAGGAGTTGATGTGGTTGTCAAACTGCTGGTGTCGCACGTATTGTTTGTCGCACAGCTCGCAGTACAGGCTGGAGGTGGCCTCGTCCTGCGCACAGTTACACACGCACGCGCACACACACACACACACACACACACACACACACGTCAAGTCACTTCTTATTGTGTGTGTTGTGACGCGCTGAAGCTTTTCTGGTGATGGAAAGAATAAAAACAGGCGGAAAAGTCACAATGCAAGGACGGTGACTCACACATTGTTCAAATAAAAAAATAAAATACAAATAAAAATAACCCAAGCTGAGTGTCAAGCAACACAAACATGAGTCAAGGCAACAACCACAACGGACGGCGTGTTATCGAATGCGTGTGCACATTTTGCTCACACGTGTGGAAATACCAAAAACTCGTCAACAAGTATCATTTCAAATGCTTTCCATCTTTGGCTTTTGCGGCTAATGGTGAGGAAATGCCGTAACTCGTTCTCATTGTTCCTATAACCGTGAAAATAATATACTGGACATATAATAAGAAATATGAATATACACAGAAATGTTGTTAAGACGTGTAAGTGTGAAGTTGGACTGAAACCGACACAACACTGACTGACTTGAGATTTCAAAAGCGACATTTATTAGCAGCCAAGAGAATCCATTGAAAAGCTTTTAAAGAGTTTTTTATGGCCTTTTTTTTTGTGCAAGTCCATAAAGAATCACTTTATACATTTTCACCAACATTCTCTTATGATTTCATTTCAGACATGTCTGTTAGCATGATGACAAATTTGGGGTTCCAAAAACTCACGACATGCACACAAACATGCCGTAAACGTGTCCTGTTGCGCGACCGACCATCTGCTGAGTGCATGTGCAGGAAATGAAAGAGGGGGCGGGGCTTGTGAATCATCCTCCTAACTAACGTGAAATGTCAAATATGCTCATGCTCGATCGATATCGATCACACCGAAGCTTTTCATTTGCTTGTGTGTGTGTGAACAATGGCGTCTCCGTGCCTAATGGAGCCTTTAATCGCGACTATTGATCCACAATCCGAGTGTCTGAACACGCACACACATGATCTACATTGCTACATTTCATCTCTCTCTCACACACACACACACACACGCGTTTTTAGTTGCACTTCAAAATGAGAACGAATTATCATTGATTAATTAAACAATTTTACATACACACACACACACACACAAAAAAAAAAAGAATTAAAAATTGACCGTATGTTTCCGCGAGAGTAAAAGTTTTTCTCCCCCCGGGCTCAAGTCTGTCTACGAACGGTCGCTTTGGAAATCCATCGCTCACTTGCTTGGACGCGACAGTTGGAAGACAAAGCAGAAAATTTGCCGCCGTCCTGCGTCCATTACGGCGGGAAAGTCCCCCCCTGGATCATTGCGCGAGACGGCATAATTCCATTAAGTCACGACTTATGTGGCTTCATTGCATGGGATGGAGCAACATTAAGGAAGGACTTATGTGGCATTATTCCATTAAAAGAAGTCGTTTGTCAATTAGAAACAGCAAACATCCCAATTTGCATGATTCCCGCTTAGCATGATGTCGTTAAAATGGCTGCATTAGTCGCTCGCGTCCATTTAAGCCCTCGCCTCAATTAAGACACACTTGGGGCATCGAGTGTATGGATTGTTGATTGGATTAAAGAAGACAAGCACGTTTGAAAATAAAAGAGGTTTTACTGGAAACGGATTCAATTCCAAACCGTTTTTACATCCGCACAAGGCAGCAGGATATCATTTTGCCTACTTTGCGTGTTTACATCATCATCATCATCATCATCAATATTATTATTAATATTACACTGGTGCCTTGAGATATTCATCTTAATGTAATATTGACAAAGTGAAAGGAAAGTAAGCTTTTGTGAATTCTGACACAAAGTGGGCCCACCAAGAAGCTCAAATGGTTGCCAAACTTTTTGCGGTTGATGTGTTTTAATGAGCAGCGTGAGAAATGTATTTAATAATCCATTTGAAGGAATCCAAAGTGACCTGAATGCTGACTCCAAACATTCCCCGCGCGTCGGATGTCTCAACCGCGTCTAATAACTCACTCGTCTTTTATTGTTTGCCGCTTTGATGCGCCGTGTTAGCGCTTAGCGCCGGCTGGGCCAGAAAACAAAAACAAGGATGAGGATGAAGGAGCGCTAATGTTTTGTAGCCAATTAGCCGCCGGTGGAGTTGACTTCACACCGAGACGTCTCGCCTCAGCCGTCAAATGGAACAACTCATCCCCGTTTTGACGAGGTGAGCTGCGAATCGACAAACTTTTCCACTGCTAACTGACAAACATGCAGACTTTCAATCTTGAGGCAACATAATGCTGCGTGGTGACTTTTGCGATACTTCTCACACGGACATTTTGAGTTTTGACAATAATTGATAAGACAAAAATAACAGACTCTGTGAAGACAGACCAATAATATTGACTTTGATGAAAATTGACCAGATTTGGACATACAGGATTTCTAATTTAATTTAGTATTCAGTGGTGTCTTGCGATACGAGTGCCTGGACTCACGAGTTTTTCAAGATACAAGTCCTCATTCAACCAAGTTTTTGCTTTGACTTGCGAGCAATTGAGTGAACTCAATTCACTTCACAACAAGCAACAAATTTGCGGATACAGGATAATTCAAAGCTTCAAACTTTTTAATGACACTCACAGCTCAAGTTTACCGTCAAACTAAATGTCTAAATGCTTAATTCTAGCACACAATGCAAAATAAAAAAATGTACGGGCTTAAAGAATAGCACTAATGCTGCAGTAGTTATAAGCCTTTAGGCTTTAGTGCCTCATTTAAACAACATAAAGCCATCCATAATAAAAAAAAAAGTGTCAATCAAGGTAGCCCGTGTGTACGTGCCCTGTGATTGGCCGGCTCAGTCGCAACCCTAATTAAGAAGGAACGTTTTTCCAACTGTGAAAACGTGACGTTGACGTCAACGTAAGAATGCCACGCGAGCGTCCAGCAGGAACGAGTGAGTCAACTTTGGCGAGCATATGGCAACGCTGTTCACGCTCCCGTTGCCGCCCGGTCACGGGAAGCATCAACCCCGCCCCCACTTTGGGGAATTTTCGTGTATGTGTGCCAAACATGAGCCGGAAAATTGGACGGGATTACAGCATTAAATCCGGCCCCTCCGCATCTAATAGACGGAATGATATCGCAGGAATGAGCTGCTTTCCATCCGCAATCAATACGCCCCACAACTGCGTGTACGAGTGTGCAGGACATATTTTAAATGCAAGATGTGTGTGTGTGTATGCGTGTGTGTGTGGGAGAGAGAAAGAAAGAGAGAGCGATTGTGAGCGTGAGGATGAGAGTGAGTGTCTGCGTGTGTTTGAGTGTGTGTGTGTGAATGCGCGTGAGTGTGTAATGTGTAAGCGTGTTGGTTAGTAGCAGTTTGAAGGTTGGAAATGATTAACATCAAAGCTAATTTCTGCTAGCCTGCCTATGGGGTTTCGCATTGCATGTTAGCATTAAGATAAGAGACTTTTGGTTTGGTTTGAACATTTTAGTGTTTAAATATACAATACTTGATGTCCTTTTGTGCCATTTTTACAGTAAACTTCAATTGCGGTTGACAAAAACAGCTTGAAGCAAGCACACTTGGCCTCTTTTGGAGAACTGGAGAACCGTTTTGTCCAAGTGACGATCATCATCTTCCGATTCTTGACCACAAGAGAGTGAGATCAAGTTGTTGTAATCGCAGAAGCGGCGGTTGACCGTGCGCGTCTGATCCAGACCTGAAGTGGTCTCGTGAATAAAGTTCCACGCGCGCGCACGCTCATAAATACACACGCCGCGACATTTGCGAGCGCCGCTTAACGGCGAGCATTTCACGGCTCATTTGTGTGAGCGCGTCTGAACAGGAAGAACACGGAGGTGACAAAGAGATAAAAAGTAATGAGAAGAGACGAGAGCGGCGGCGGAGGAAGTGGAAATAAAAGAAAGAGCGGCGGGAGAAGTAATGATGCGGGAACAGCAACCTCGGCATCGACTCGTACCCCAAATCCGCCCACACACCCGCCGCCGCCGCCGCCGCATCCCACGTCATTAGTCATTTTGACAGTCAAAATTCCATCCAGTCTTTAGACTGACAACAGCAGCGCCACCTAGTGATGAAATTAAGTCTCTAAACAGGAGAACAAGCTTGGCAAAAAGACTTGATGAAAGGATATTTGCTAACGCATGACAGCCAGGTGCATTTTCCTCTCACAGCTCATTTAGTTTGCATCAATGTCACTATGACGACGGCCCCAAAAAGCCACTCAAGTCGTCAGCTCGGACCCAACAAAAACACACTTAGCTTATTGGATTAGCGTGTGCGTTAAGTATGTTTGAGGAGGAAAATAAGTGGTTCTTTAAAAACGGCTTCTTTAAATCATCTTTCAATCAAACATGCTGTTACCGACCTTTGAAGGTAACTTCTGTTGCCTTTCCTTGAAACGCTCCTTAACGTTAGCATACCATCTACTGTCCCTTTACATCAACTTTTAAGGTAGCACTCATCATGTTCTAGAAAGTCAGTGTACAGAAATGTAACGGCTTATGTTCATTTAATTCAACCAAGGTAACACACAGCTGCTGTTTAAGCCGCTTTCTAAAATCATCTGCAGCCACTGTTCCTTTAAATCATGTTACGCAAACATGCAACTACTTCCTGTACGTCAAATGGTCTTTTAAGCTAACAAACATTTACTGTCTCTTTAAACGAACTAGTATGTTACTGCACAGATGGTGTCCCTTTAAAATCATCTTTTAAGGTAGCACCTGTCTAAATAAATCTCACCTTTTACTGTATCTGGAAATCAATACACAGCTACTATCGCTTTAAAACAACTTTTAAAGTCATACGCAGTGTTTAAATTCTCCTAAATGCTCCTTTCAAAATCCCATTTGAAAGTAATATTCAGCTAATGTGGTTTAAAAGCACTTTTAATTTGCATTTGAAAGCAGCGCACACATAAGGCGGGCCTGTTAAAAGGTTAACACAAGCCTGCTGTGCCTTTAAATCACCATTTAAGGTAGCGCACGGCAAATTTGAACATTTAAGGTAGCACTCCTAAAAATATCGGCAAAACATTTTTCAAATCTTCTTGCTAGCTAACGCCAGCTGGCACACACATTTTCCCGCCTCGGGCAAACTTCAAAATAATTATTTTGCTTTTTACCATTTAGTTGGTCAACTTTTTGAAAAAAAAAAAAAAAACATTTGTGTAGAGGGGGCTTGGTGGAGACCAGCCTTTTAATGAGCCTCGCCTCCACAAAAAGATGAAGACGAGACGGCGGCCATATTGACATGAATATTGCATCAGCGTCCCGAGATGTCACACACACACACGCACACAGTCTGGTCCCTTTGAATGAACGTGACACATTGTCCTAAATGTACTGTACTGGTCGTGCTGTGACAAATTTGTCAATAAATGAATGAAGTTGCATGACTGAAGACATGAACGATTGACAGCTGTCAGTCGCACAATTGCCGCACGCCTCCTCGGGTGACGACCTTATGCCAACGTGTGGGCGGGAATAATGAGTGAGGGGATCGGTGTGTGTGTGCGTGCGTGCGTGTAGCCAGATGGAGACAAATGGAGGATACTGCAATACAACCGGCTTCAAATTAACATACACGCGCACGCACGCACACACACACGCACGCCGCTGCAAGAATTTATGATAATGTGTCCGAAAACTTTTGCTTGCCTTCAACCTCATCTGGTTTCCTCGCTTTTGTTTTCTTGCTAACCTTTTTTGTTGCCGTTCTTTCCTCACTATCATTTTCTCTCGATGGTTTCACCGCTAATCGTTTGATATTATTTTCTCCCGATCGTTTCTTTGTTATCCTTCTGCCACTGTAGTTTCATTGCAATCGCTATCATTTTTGTCGCTAACACTTTCCGCTTGTCGTTTTGCTGTTTTGACGCTAAGATTTGATTGCTATTGATTGACCAGCATTGTTTTCCCGCAGTCATGTCATCGCTATCGATGTGTCCGTATCCATTTCTTACGATCGCTTGCTAGCTATCGTTTTGGTCACTTTGGTCGCAGCTGTTCTGTCAATGTCGTTTTCTAGCTCGGGTTTTTGTTGCTGCACTACACGTTATTTTGCACACACACACACACACATAAATCCAGTGTGTGTGGGCACATTTTATGGAGTAACTTTTGTCCAAGTCTGTCACTCCCTGGTGGAATTCTGGAGGCCCAGTTTATGCTCACACACACACACACACACACGCACGCACGGGTCCACCGTGAGGGCGGATATGACAATCAAGCGTCGACTGGCTATCACAGTCAGACACACATTAATGGACTTAGCTGGGATTAGACCTCACACACACAAACACAAACACTGAAAAATACACACACGCATGTAGTACAAACACACACACACACACACACACACACACACAGTGTCGCTTGCAAACACACACTCAAGCAGCACGCCTTTCTCATTATCATGCATAGTGGCAGCGCTCACATTGATTTTCACTCTGTCTTAAACGTAGCCCACGCAGATGTGCGTGTGTGTGCGTGTGTGTGTGTGTGTGTGTGTGCGTGTGTGTGTGTGTGTGTGCGTGTGTGTGTGGTCAACTTGGCAAAGCCTCTCCAGGCTGAGTGAAGATTATGGCTCAGAGATTTTTCACTTCTTCCGTCCTCTCTCTTTGAGTTAAATCTCTCCTCACTCTCTCTCTCTCAATGTCTTTTTTTTCTTCTCTTTTTCCTCTTTATTGCCTCTCTCTCCATCAATCTGCGAATAGACCCCCGGACCACCAGGAAGTGCTCCAATGCCCCGGAGGTCGTAGTTACGATGAGCAAGAAAAAGTTTGGGCGTCACACATTAAATGAGTTCAGCTCAGCAAGCGTCTAGGCCGTTTATGGAAGATGCACAGGAAGTGACGTCACAACACAGTAAGAAGTTATGACTTATTACCAGTTATTGTTTCTATCTTTTACTATTAACTGTGCTCAACATATTTTTGCTGTTGTGTTTAGTTTTTTTTTTCTTGTATTGACGCTTGCTGAAATTGGTGCGAACGAGTGGATAACGTCAGGTGAGTTCCCCACTGACGGCGCAGGTAGCAAACGCGCAACTCGTCAACACCAACGAAAACAAGCCGCCGCTGCTCCTCCCCACTCAAGCGTCCAGGGAGGTTTCGCAGCCGCAAATCTCTCGACTGTAACGGTCATATCATTATGGGATGGCATCGCCGGGTTCTAATTAACCCCCGGCCGCTGCATCTGGGATTCCCGCGACGCCCGATTAAAGCGTTGCGGTAAAGCGTGAGCGAGCTGCGGCCGATGTTAGCTCGGAGGCCCGACGTTTGCTTTGTCAACAGCATTTTGATGCTTTAAGATGCCACAAGATGGCGCCAAACCATCTCAAAGCAAGTAGTGATGGGAAAATGAAGCTTCATGAACCAACTTGCATTATTCTTTTACTCCTCTGGATGGTGCTCTTGGATTTAAAGATCAAGTGGAAATGTAATCAATTTCCATTCAGAAAAGTAAAAAAAAATGTTTCTGAAGTTTCCCATCACTACAAAGAAGCAATAAAAATCTTGACAGAGAGACAAGCAAAGCAAGCGAGTTGTTTGCTCCAAATCAATTTGCTGAGTTGTTTGGACTTGCGTCTTCAAGTTGGGGGACAATACAAGTTCTGCCAACTCTGTTGTATTTGTTGTCAAATGCGGGAAAGCCAAAAACTGGAACTCAATGTTATCAAAGTTTGATGCCTTGAAATTTTGAGTCCACGCACCTTTTTTTTTTTTTTTTACAGTGCACTATTGTATTTTTTTCAGAATAAAATCCTCTGTAAGTTATTTTTTTAAGGGTTAATAAGATGAGCTTGATATGACATTTATGTGTTCATAGTCGTATTGCTTTCAGTCATTAGCGCGCACACGTCCAAGCAAAGAACGCAACAGGAACAAGGAAAGAACTTGATTATTTAACACTCCGCAAAGAAAGCCAACGCCTGCAGTGGGTTCAACCTTGGCGGCAGTTAGCATTTACCAGTTATAAATAACACATGTTGTGTTGCTATAAATATGCACAGTGCGCTGTATACAAAACAGCTTTGATGGCGTATAAGCAGCCGGCGTCGAGTCACATTTTCAGACATAAACAGCAAAAGCAATCCGCCGTCGGTCGCCCGTGACCATAAACAACAAGCATTGGTGACTAAATTTGCCCCCGACATAGAAAATGATGACGATGCAGCCGTCCAGGAAAATGGAGCCCGATGTCTCCTCGAAGACAGCATGTCTCGTAACGCAAGTCAAACAGCACACAAAAAAAAGTGTTTGTTTGCTGCTCGAAGGTAAATCCGGCGTCGAGCGTTTTGGCCTTTATTGACCTGATTTTTTTTTTCATGTAGTAAACATCATTAGCATGCGCTGGTCGGTGGAGGCCAAACTCGATTACTATGCAGTCATTAAGCCGACCTGATAAACAAAACACGCAAACTGACTTGAGACATCATCACAGACTTCATAAGCAAGTCAGCGCAATTGCACGTGCACAAGATAATGAAATTCGGCCATCATTTCAAAAACAATGGCCGCGGGTGTTTATTTACTCAACTGCAGATGTGGGAGGCATCTACTTAAACAAACTGCACGATGCCATGTGAAAGAAGAGATTACGCCTGAACGAAAAAGGACTATAAGGTTGGACAAACATCACAAACGAGTCTACAATAGAGCTTATAGTCACTAAAAAGGCCCGTTCACAAAACAGAAAATCACGTAAGGAAAAAAAAAAAGTGCCAAGAGTAAATAAAAAAATAAAAAAATCCACTTTTTGATGAATTGAGTTTTTCTATTTCTGGTTGCAGATTAATTTAGGCTAAATGTTAAGATATTAAGAGACTAATTTAGAAAGAAAATCGACGTGATTTAAGTTTGTGTGTGTTCATGTTGTTCGAAGGTTTACGGTCTCATCACGATGAACTTTCGCTAGACAAAATAACCCTTTGCTTCAACATTGTGCCGTTTAACTATTAAAAAGTGCAGCTTTGAGGCACAATCTGAAGTTTGCTGTCAAGGTCAAGAGAAAACGGAATACAAGCTTGTGTATTCAAAGCAACCAAATACACTAGTTCGCCCTTTCAGTCCGCGATGTGAATGCTAATGCTGCTAAATAGCATCTATGCTAGTGTAAGCCCTTCAGTCATTTGGCCCACAAGCAACAGTCTGCAAAAAATGTATACTACCATAAAGCTGACACATATACAGTGTGGGAAGATAGTCGCTCCCGGGGGCGGGGGCGGGGCCAACCAGCCAGCAGCCAATATGGAAGGAGCAAGCGATACATTCCGCCATTGGTTCCCACATTCCCAGTGACAAATGTAACGTGCAACCTGACTTCCATCCTTCACGTCTCTCGTGTCTGCTCGCTCCGGAACTAATTTCTCCCCCACTGGCCCGCCAGCTCGTTTTCCTCGTACATTTTTGCACTCAACCCCCCCCCCCCCCCCCGCCTCCATCGCTCATTTCTCCTCCATCTTCCCCTCATCCCTTCCTCCACCACCCTTCCATCCTTCCTCCACACTTGTCATGCGTCTCCGACTTCTCCGCGTGCTTCTGTGCTCCCGTCCCGCTGCCTTCTTCGTATCTATTTCACTCTCTTCGATGGGGGGGGGGATAATTTGGAGGAGATGTACACTACACTACACACACACACACACACACACACACACACACATAGTAGCTGTTATTAAGTGCAACTGGTGTTGTTGCTTTGTGAGTGAAAGTCTTGAGAGTGATGGGAAGGAGGAGGCAAGGGAGGTTCAGGTAGTCAGGTGGGGGTGGGGGTGGGGGGATAGGGGATGTAAGTGGGGGGGGGGGGTAAGGTTGAGGAGCAGAAAACAAGAATGAAACACGGGAGCAAGCAAAGCCAGCGAAAAAGCAATCCTGTTGGAGCTGATAGATTTCTCTGACGACAACAATGTTATCTCGCCACACACACACACACACACACACACACACACACACACACACAATACAATTGCAACCAAAGCACAAACATTCAAAAACTATAAACACACAAAACACTTGCATACACACTCACAAAGGCCAATCAGTATTAAAACACACAAAAATGAACACACACACACACACACTGCCACGAGTATCAAAGTGTACTAACAAACAAGAACATTTATTCAGTCTTGATATTCCCACAAAAAAAAAAAAAAAACTTTCCAAGATGTGGAATGCTCCTGAAATAGAAACACACTCCTACTTGAGTCCTCACACAAACACTTTGTGTGTGTGTGTGTGTATCGATAAATAGCACGCGGGAAAAAAAAGAAGAGAAGCCGGTGAGGTTGACGGAGACGTGGCGAGAACATTACAGATGTCGTTCAAAAAAAGAATGCGTCTGTGTGCATAAGTGAGACATAATTAAAGTTACAATTGAAGACTTGTCTCACGACGACGTTGATGCGTCTCGGCTGGAGGAGGAAAATAGAAGAACGAGGTCAGCAACATTCGCAAATTGGATGGAAATGGACGGAAATGTTTTCTTTGCTTCCAATTTGGAGTTCCTGGTCGTAAAACGGCCACAAGAGGGCGGCTGATGGGAGGAAACGTACCTTGAAATAAGGTCCGCTATTGAAACCACAAACGGCACGATACAATAAATATCACGATATGGTGGGGAAGTTTGTGATATATAAATAAATAAAAATCACAATACTAGAAAATAATCTCATGAGGGAAAAAAAAGCACGAGACTGTGTTTTTGTACATAATATTAGCAGCGATGAAGAAATAGGCTTGTCCATGTCATGTCATGTTAACATGTGACTGTCACGTGCTCTTATTGGCTCAGCGGCACAAAATATCAAAATGCTGCGTTGAGCTGATGGAGATGTCGAAAAATACTTGCTGGTCTGACTTCTTTATGGGAGTGATAACTGCTGCGGTGGCCAAAACATTCCTGATTAAAATTGAACTCAATAATTAAATAACCACCAGAGGGTGCTAGAGCAACACAATTGGATTACAACCTCAAATTTTATTTATTTATTTATTTTTTTTTTTACAGATGCGCTTCTTTTAATATTGTGACATAACGACGACGATATCGTGTAATATCATATCAATCAATATCATAGTCCTACTTTGATCAATGAAGTATTTCTTAATGTTTTTATGATCGGGGAATTTTGCATATATCTAAATATATATATATATATATAAATGAGTATTTTCATGTTCATTTTAGATGGCACAGTAGTGTAATAAACAAAACACTTTTTTATCACAAGGATTTTCTGTCTTGTTTCAAATATGTCTTTGCAAAATAGATCAGATAAATACATTTTGACGGTGACCTAAAGATGTCAAGAAGGTCAATAGAGGTGTTAAAAAAAATAAAATGATGAATATATAATCATCATAATAAATGCAGACATGAAATGTGGCGGCTGTTGTGCGAAAAGTATGACTTAATCGCACACACAGTTTTTTTTTCCCCCTTCTTAAATAAATGTGCCCTTTTGTCTGTGCGAACCCGTCACAATTGGATTCGTTTTTTTTTCACAGCTTCCACGGCCTTTACACACAAACACACACACATTTGTGCACGCGCACACACACACACTGGGCTTCCTTGTGTGAGGCCAATTCATTTTAGCACAAGTGGTCCCCGATTGGATCTGCTCAGAGTTCCATTACAGCTCACCTTCACCGACCTTTAAGGTGCCCCGAAGCACCCCTGACATGCACGCACGCACACACACACCATCATCATCATCATCATCATCCAACATCAACATCCTGGGTTAGGCACGTGTCAGGTCTTAATATCCACAAGTCAACCACACACACATCCTAGGTCAGACATGTCAGGTCATATACAAGTCAAACCCATGCACACACATACATTAGAGGGAAAAAGTGGTATCACAAACACACACACGCACACACACACACACACACATACGTACACACAAACATATTAACAAATGTACCTGAGGTCAGAGTCAGATATGTCAGGTTAGAGTAAAGTCAACCAAAGGTACACACACACACACACACACACACACACACATACACGCACACACACCCAAGGTCGGACAACGTGTCCGGTTAAAGTAAAGTCAACCACAGACCGACAAAACACACACACACACACACACACACACACTTTATTTGAAACAGGTTAGGTCATAGTGACATCAGCCACACACACACACACACACACACACACACACACACACACACACACACACTTTATTTGAAACAGGTTAGGTCATAGTGACGTCAGCCAGACACACACACACACACACACACACACACGCAAACAGCGCGAGACAAAGAGAGCGTTATTGATTGCGTGTAAGCTTATCTGGATGTGATCATCGGTATTGATGGTCAGAGAGGGTCAGGCCGATCAATACTATCTGCCGCTCGGCTGTCATTAGAAGTGCTGACGCCACCTCACGCAAACACACAACCGCGTGCACGCCACCGCCACCGGGTGCCCTGTGTGTGCGTGTGTGTTTAGCGCGAGCTAAGATAACCGCCATGACCTTTGGTGCCCGCAGACACCACTTGCACTTGTCGTCTACCTCTTTTATCCACATTTCCTTAGACAGCACAAAGGCCACGATGACACAAAGATAAGACATGCACGCACGCACGCACGCACGCACGCACATTCTTTCATGCGTTTAGTCTACAAACAAACAAAACAAAGATACCGCCACTAAGGCTCTTCAAATTTTTGATCGTTTTTTTTTTTTTTTAGGACTGCTATATGACAGGCCAAAAGCTCACAATTTGGTCAATGTATTATTTTTTCCACAAATCTAGAATATTGGTGTGGGTATTATTTTTATTTAAATAGATTTAGGACCAATCCTGAGTGTTGAAAACGTCTCGTGCTCTCTGATGATGTAACATTAATGGTTGAGCAAACATGACAGTTGGGGACCTCCTGAAAAGTGACTATTCTGGAGGTACGAGGATTTGGACCGACACCATCAATATGGAACGATTAACAAAATGAAAAAATTAACTAACTAACTAATTAAAGGTAATGTTAGAGTTTGACATCAATCTCCACTTTTCTTAAAAAAAAAAAAGTATTTCTCATTTCATTACATGTTTTTAATAGAAATGAAATACTAATCACATAATATTTCTTGAGATAAAACAAACCCATTTCAAAACAAATGTCCTTTTTTTTTGTGCCAAATTACAATTTAAATCTCCTAAAACAATATGCTTACAACACAGACTTAAAATTTCGAGCATATTTAATTTTTTGGTTAAATTGAGATAACGTCAATCCCTTTTTCTAGAAAAATAAATATATTTTTCTTGTAATAGCTCTCTCAAAATATTTTCAAAGTAAATTTATTTAAAAAAAAAAACTGTCACTCTTGTTATATTGAAAATTTCTATAAGAATATTTGAAACTGGACAGAATGCAGATCACCTCCAGGTTTTAATAAAATGGATCACATCCAACTTTGGGTCTGTCACGTCCTCAGCTGTAATTTCATTGTGTGGACGCGGATTGCGATGAGGCCAACATTTGTGATCTTTCATCATGAATTCATTTGACATTTGACGAGTGCTCGCACATTGAAGTGAATGAAAACGAGCCCGAGCGTCATTGTTGAGTGCGAGTAAATGAAAATGTGATCATCGCGTTGACCCGCTGCCAAATATCAAGAGCATGTGCTCACTTCAGCTGTTGTGGTTTAAATAAAACCTTGTTTTTCCATTTCAGGAGGATTAAATAAATGACGGGGGTGTGGGGTGGGGGGGGGCAGCACATGTGGAGCGCCATGATTGCTTTTGTCCAATATTGACACGACCTTTCCCGTAATCGCTTGCGAAGCGCAAAGTAGCCTCGAGAGGCGAAAACACATCCAACGTGTCGTAATGGACGCCGTGAGATGGTGTACCTAAAGTTTTGGCCGTTAGTCAGCAGCTGTTGTCCGCTAACGTGTCTTAATGCGTCTGCTGGTTCAAAACAAACATCCCGTGACCATTGCAGCGCAACAACCTGTCGCTGAGACATTTTTATAGCGGCAAGGACAGCAAAGGGCAAAATGTCGCCATTTAACGGCGCTGACTAGCATCGCTGCTGCTGCTCATGTTCTTTTCTCTACAAATCGTCTCGACACGATTTATTCATGTACAACTGCCGCTCATATTTGTTTATACAGTAAATAGTATTTAGACTTTATATTAGGGAATAGGGATGGATGAGTAGTGATACCAGGTATCAGTATCGGGACGATTCTGGCCTTATTTCAAGGTATCGTGTACTCATTGAGGCTGCCGATACAAGCCATGGATACGTAAGGCAAAAAAACAAAACAAAAGACAAAGTAAAAGTAAATATTCTGGACAAAAACATTTTTTGGTTCTTGCTGCTGTCCAACGGGGATTTCCCCTTTCAAATAAAGGCCTGTTCTGTTCTGTCCTATCACAAGAGAAGCAATCACGTCTTTTATTGGACGTGATATTGTGCACTGTGGTTTCCTCCAACAATGGAGGCCCCCGTGGATTGGGAGCGTTCCGTTGCCAGCCAGCGTGCAAAAGTGATCGGCTGCATTCACACCGCATGCTTCAAGTGACACAATTATGTCTTTTGCTCGCAAGCGAGACGCACACAGGAAAGAAAAGAAAAAAGACACACACACACACACACACACTTAATATGTTCTCAAATCCTGATTACAAATGGAACATGTGATGGACATGTGCCAATGTGATTGCTACATGTGTAAAACCACAGATGGCATATACAGTACAGTATGTACACATATCGTATATACTAAATAGACCCTCGTCATCCAAATGGCCCATCGGTGATGTCTACGTAGCCAACGTCTGCACAAACAACACAAATAAACACGTGTAAAACAAACCAAAACAGAAGTGCAGAGAAATTAAATGTGGTCTAAATATGCGACATCAGAGGTGGACAGAACAATAAATATGGTGAGGACGTTGAATGTGATGTAAATCTGCTACATTTTAGATTAGAGGTGTGCAAAAAAAAAAAAAAAATCAATTCACATACGAATCAAGATTTTCATTTACTACGATTCTGAATGGATATAAAATGTCCCAAAATCGGTTAAAATAAGACACTTTAATGTCTCAGGGATGTGATTTGACCAAAGTGAAATTATCTGAAAATTTAGCCGGGGGTCTTTTTAAGTACTTTCAATGCACTCACATGACAAAGAAATAGACACAACAACAGCATCAATTTTCAATGTATATTGAACTATCCCATATAAAATGGCAGTTTTAGTCAACTCAAAATCAGTCACATTCAAAAACATTGGACTGCCTTTGCTTTTAAAAACTATCACTGAGAATATCATCATATCTAACTAATGTGATTACTAAGTTAACACATAAATAATGTTGAAGAGTTCAAATTTCATGAACAAATAATTGTATCATGACCAAATGAAAAGTAACTCATATTAGAGCATACCACAAATGTCTTTGTTATAGCAGAAGATGTTATCTGTCGGAGTCATGTGCATACACAATGAACTACAAAAAACAAAAAAAAAAAAAAAAAAAAATCGGAATTTTTTTTTTTGGGGGAGATAAAAAAAAGCGGAATTCCGCGAATTAGCGGAAAAATCACATCCCTGATGTCTCCATTTGTCATTCCGTCTTGCCAAACAGACTGAAGTAGATCATGACGATTCTTTGCACATTTATAGATTGACGCCGAAATCATTCAATCGATCAAATGATTTTCAATCAATTGTGAATCCAATCTCAGACCAAAAAATCTGAATTGAATCAAAACGCGAGAAAGTCGAAGATTGTCATCCCTAGTCCAGGTTTTTCGAACACAGAATATGGTCAATTGGAGGCAAGTTAAATATTTGCTGACTCATTTCATGTAAATCAACAAGTCAGTCAAGACCTACTAAACTTATCATTTACTTAATTTAATTGTTGTTGTTTTTTTAGACTCGTAAAGTTATTTACATGCAAATGGGGCGTCTGTCATACATGTCACTTGAAGTGAACACGGAACTGAAATCAGATATCGGCGCCGAGTGAGGCTTGCGGCGTAAATGCGGCCTTTGAGGACGTGCGTATCGTCTTTCGGCGGGCGAGCGAGGGAGGGAGGGAGGGAGGGAGGACGTGATCTTGGCACGATGACGAGAGCCGACAGGCCGCGCTCGCCTCCAGTGGAGCGCGCATCGTTGGCCTTCTGTTTCACTTCCTCTTCAACTCGCTGCCCCCCCCCCCCTTTCCCGCGCGTGCGTGCGTGCAACACACTCACTCGCGCTACGTGCGATCCAGATGGAGATGGCTTTATAATGATTGGACAGTTGTTGTTTTTATGATTATTATTTGATGCTTGTTTTTACTGCTCACTAAAGTGAGAGTGAAGAGGGGACGGGGGGAGGTGAGGAAAGGGGGACGAGACATCACGGAGAGGTGAGGGCAGGCGGTGAGGACTCGAGCGTGGACGCAATCAAAGGGGAGAAGAATGAGAAGGCGATTGAAGGAGAAGACGAGGCGATGGAGAAGAAAGGCGGCCCGGTGATTGCAAAGCGAGGAACGCCGACGGAAATCAAATGAAACCACCACGAGAAAGGAAAAGTAGTCAAAGTCCGCAGGGGAGACGGATGAGAAGAAAAGGCAAAATAACACTTTCTTATACATCTTTCAAGGAGGGCAAACATGTCCGGCAGGTGGCTCTGTGATGGGGGAGGGGAAAAAAAACAACTACTTGTAGTACCACAAAAAAGAAAAGCGCTTCAAAACACCAATATTATTGTACGTCACTGCAACTTTAAGCAGAGTTTCAATATTAAAACTACAATGCGCAAGTCTTCCGGATCTTTTTTTATTTTTAAATCGCTATGTGCGCTGAGATTTTTTTTCCAAACCCATACTGTGCCCCTCCCTTATACACTCAACCTACCAGGCTTCCTGTTTTGTCTCCCTCTGTTGGTCATTGTTTTAAAGACTCTTGGACAGCGAGTAACGAATTTTGTTGCTCTGTACTCGGGATGTGCAATGACAATAAATGTGATTGTCTTCCAAATATAAATGCAAATTTGTCCTCCCCCATATTGTCGACCCTTTCACCGCATTATGACTCAGGACCAACACAATCATTTTGTAGTTATTTGCATTAAAAAACGGGTTGGTTTCACCAATAACACTAGTTTCCAACAAAATATAGCGAAAATGAGCTTTTGCGAAAAGAAACCTGTCGAGTAGAACAGCGTCTACTACTTTTTACTTTGTGACATCAAATTATAAAACAACAAAAACAAGACATGCGGATTTTAAGAGCAAAATAAAAATGTACTGACAAATATGAGTGACGGTGAACGACTGCGTGTCTCGAGTTGAACGTCACTTGCTTAGACAGATGGACAAAGTTTTGCTATTTGTAATAAATACATGATCACTTCCGGACCAATGAAGTGAAACTGACTCATTTTCCGCAGCGCATCAGTTGGGAATCACTGATACAATGGACAAAAAAAAAAAAAAAAAAGGGTTGCAGCGAGGCAGCGGGCTAACAAGCGTTAGCGTGGGTAAACTTCCTCACTCTGCATCTCGGCCATCTGCTTCCATTTCCTTCGTCGCCATCCCGCTTGGCGACCATCCCCCTCCCCTCTGCGCCCCCCCTCCTCGTGCCGCCCACCTCGTTGGCAGGGTTCACCCGAGTCGCAATGACGCCCCCTCAATTCCGTCAACTCGCGAGTCCCAGTTGCCATGGCGATGGAGTAGCTACATAAATATATACTTTAGCATGCGGCACTCCACAACTCATTAAGAACATCTTAGGAGGGAAAATCATCCTCTGGAGGGAGGGGGGGTGGGGGGTGCCAGGGGGGGTGTTTGTTCTTCTTAAAGGGCCACGACGGCCCTCGGAAGGAGTTTGTAGGTCGCATTTGTGTGTGTTTGGAAGGTGAAATAATGCAAAATATGACCTGGGGCAGGTTTGCAGGGCAAACATTTTCTCATTTGCACCTCGTGAGGAATTCACAAGCATGTTGATTGGAGGAGGTAAAGCGACAAAGTAAAACCCGGACCATCGCATTTTGTAGGTGAGGTGAGGAAAAATATTAATATTTAATCAAACTAATAAAATGTAGATGTAAAGTTCTTTATCTAAATAAAATAATTAACGTACATTAATTTACAATTTAATGCTAATTAATTCACTAATCACTGAGTAAAATATGTACATGTAAATTTATTTATTTTAATACTAAAATGATCAATTCCCATTTTTGATCATACATTTTACTGTATTTTAAAAGACAAATGAACAAGTGATTCACTAACTAAATCACCAAATGTTTTAATAAAATAAACAGGTTAAATATATATGTCAAATCTTTTACCGTAACAATCAAATAATACATTAGCAAATTTTTTTAATTTTATTTTGTTCTTGTTAATTTACTAATAACCAAATTGCCAATGTTTACTAAAATAAATAACATTTTCTCAACGTACACGTAAAATTAACGTAATTAAGGCTAATTTGTTTTGTTTTTTTAAGTTATAATAATGTAGTAATGATTAAATCATAAATTACATCACAAAATATTTTTTTTTAATGTATGAATTTAAATGTACTAATGAGAAATAACTTTGAAATAAAAATGAATAAATTCAATATAACTAATCATGACTATGGGAGAAAATGTTTGATGAAAAATGATTGTATAGCAGGATTGTTGATAATATAAATGCTGGGTGGGCCGGACTGAAGAGTGGCGTGATCCATTTGAGGCTCGCCAGCCATACTTTTGCCATCCTAATGAAAAGTGCGATAACAACCCATCCTAGCGAGCGTTTGCACCCGTGACGCTTTTTTCCCCATCTCCACCAGTTTGTCGGGCGTGCGCGCGGTTGTTTTCCACGTGCCACGCCATCTTCCCGGTGACTCCCGGCAGCGGCGGCAGCGAGAGACCAAGAAAAAATGGCCGTCTGATTGCAACATAATTAAATCCGCCTGCATTGTAAGTTAACGAGCGGCAGCTTTCAGATGCTTGCCCGCTAACGGCACACGTGCTCAGCAAATGCGTCTCCGCCTCTAATTGTATTGGCGCGAGTGCAATATCTTACATTTAGGCTTTATTTGAAGTTGTCATGCATTTTTAACGAGCGCAAACAAACAGCATAAAAAGTACAATTGCGAGCAGACAATAGATTGGCGGCTTACTTTTAAGCAGCGATACACACATAATGATAATTGGGCCTAATTGGAGCATTTTCCCACTCTTACAATCCGAGTCAACCAGGGCCTGATTATGGGATGTTTGTGATGATTTTGTGGTGCGGGGGCGTGTTGTTATCAATGATTTCTTCCAATCAAAGTCATCCAAGGCCTGCGCTGGAGTCAATCCCAGGTGTGTTCTTGTCATTAGGGCAGCCAGGTAACATTTGCACAATTTGGCCTAAAAGGGAAGCAGTGGCTTCTTCTTGGTGGGAACTTGCAGTGACTTGCCAGCACACGCGCAACTTCGACAAGTAGAAGCAGCATCGAGAACGGACGGGTGGATGCGAATAATCGTTTGTCTGTAGTGGAATAATTATCTCTTTGACTGCCAAAAACGTTAAATAACGTTTAGTAAAATCCTATGGAGGAGTGCCAAAGACGTTAAAAGACGTTTGTTTCAAAACAGAGGTGAAACTAACCATATTCTATTGTTGATTACTGAAAGACGGAATAAGGTAGAAACAAACTTTTTTTTCTGATGAAAGATGAGAGTCCAATCTTTCATTTGGTAGTATGTGTGTTTCCATAGTCCAAACACATAATTTTCTGTGGACCTTGAAAGATCAGTCAAAATGCTTAAATCGGCTGGCACCCACGGCATCCCTTTTCTGAAAACGTCTGGCAGTCAAAGAGTTATACAAAAAGTTGTTTGGAATCCTGCTTGAACCCGGCGTCATCCGCTGTATTGGTTCTCCCTCACTGACCAAAGCTGCGTCTTCAGAAATAGAAGCCATTTCAAATCAATTAAGGTGAGGGACTAATTTAATTTAGCACACTCATCTGCTGCTGCAAACCGCTCTGCCATCTTCTCAAGCCAGAAGTGATAAGTCAATATCAAGGTCTAAATATCATTATGGAGTCGTCAATTCCGTACATTTTGCAATAGCATGTTCAATATGGCCCCACTAGTTTCATTACGACATTCCCAAATTGACGTCAACGTGCCCTCGGGCTCGCATTGCAAAAGTCCCGACACCAGACCCAACAAAAACTGGTGAGCCGTGATAGTCGCAATGTGAGTCCGAGGGCACTTTGATGTCAATTGTAGTCAACAGCAGAGGGCGATATGAGGCTAAACTGGCAACGCCGCTGATATGGATGAAAATGGATGGATTCATCTGCTTGATTATTATTCCGCAAATGCAATATTAATCTGAATACCGTGATTTAAAAAAAAAAAAAAAGTACTGTAAATACTCCAGATGCTGGTTAGATGCACACGTCAGGATTCTAAATATCAAAACATCTTGAAATGGTGGATCATAGTCCGGACCTGGAACAAGTCCCGATCTGTGTCCAAGCCAGAAGGTCACAGACTGCATACGCAGCTGTTCAGTGCTTCGCCAGCCCTTTGTGTGACCACGTGACCACTCTCAGCCAATCAAACGCTTTGTTTACTGAAAGTGATTAGTGGGATTGATGACACGGCATGTCTTGTTCAAAAGTTGACTCTAAAAATAGAAGCTATTCGAATTTTATGTTTATAGAACGTAGCGCAAAATTGTTGTGTACTTAAAAGTTGCAAGAGTGCGGGATTAACAACAAATGCAAACATCCTTCGACCAAACGTACCCAATAAAGTCAGAGGCCAAAACGCGTACGATTAAGCGAACTGAGAGCACAATACGCGAAAGCTAACATTTTGTGATCCACAACACAGAATTCAAGCAATGATCATATATTTAGCTGCAGGAAAAGCCAAAGAACTACAGAATTTGTATTTCCGCATAACTGCCTGCGCTTCTTGCACGAGTCTCAACTTGATGCAATCCAAATGGATTTTGCTATTTGCAACAAATCCAGGAAGAATTCAAAACAAAACAAACAAAACAGGTCGTATGTGTCGTTGGGCTGGCGACTGCTGAGCTCCTTCACATTTTGGCACCTCCGCTCACTGCTAAACTGCCCACGCAGGCAATATACTCGCTCCAGTTTTTTTGTTGTTGTTTTTTTTTGCTTCTCCATCGGGACCGTGACGCAGCAACAGCGATAGCCTTCAAAAGACTTGATGCAAAAACGGCTGCAAAATGGATTGCACATGCAAACAAATGTAAGATCGCGGCTGCCAAACGGGCAAAATTGCAGCACGGATTCAGCAAATTGATGGTGAGTTTTGTGGTGTGGTGCTTTTTAACTCATGTTTTGTTAACTCATGTTTTAGTGTCCCAAAGACATATTTATACGTTTGTTTGTTTGTTTTTTAAATGCTAGAGCATACAGACGGCTTTGATGCAGCCTCTCAACTGAAGAGAATGATTGAAGCAATGGTAGTAAAACAAAAAAACAGCAAACAGGTGGCAGCAGAGTATAAGAGATCAACCAGTGTCATGTTGCAAACAGGTTTGTGAATAATGACGAAGCTATATTCTAATGCGAATTGCTGCAAAACAGATAGAAATATACTATATAAGTTTCATGTTTTTATAGCAATGAAACACAATATTCTGTGGGCCTTGCAAAATCAATCAAAATCCAGTAAAACAGCCGGGAGCGATGGGGGTTGCTTCAGTCAAAATGGCTGCGAGTGTATGAGTTAGGAGGGTTCTATTTTCCTGCTCAAAGATCAGTTAGGTCGATAATCGGAACTCATAAAGCTGTTGAATATTCACGATGGCAAATATTTTTGAGTTTGAGTTTGGATCTCCACTGGAAGAGCAGTAACAACACACTTTTGCTTTCATCTCACATTTTGAAAATCGGTTTACGTTGAAGGAAAAAAAGAGCTTTCCGCCCGTGTCGCCACAAGATTTACACTCCCAGGATCAAGACGACTTATAGCACTAATAAAGCCTAAAGACACTTTGAATTTGTGTGAGGTCTGCTCGAAAAGCTCTTAGGCAGCGTCGGCCCGCGCCGGTTTGGGCTACGACTGATAGCGAGCGAGCTTGCGTTACCCTGGAAACTTCCAAAAAGTGGACGTCTGAAAAGGAAGAAGAAGCCGTAACGCGTTGACGTGTAAACACGCCTCACGCGCTTCCTCCTGAGGGCCCGCGTCGGAAAAGTCTTCATGTTCCATATCACAACATAATAAATACGATGGATGGTTCAGCCAAACGCTCGCGCTGTGTCAAGGGAGGACACGCACACATGCGCGCGCGTGCGCACGCACGCACACACCCACACGTGGCTGTGGGCAGCAGATGGCTCCTCAGTCATGGCTGATGTTTCACACATCCAAAGAGTTCTCGCCCCACACATGCATCATCACGTCACACGCACACACACACACACACACTTTAAGGACAAAAAAAAAAACACACCCTCAAAAAGAATGAGCTCGTATCTCATTTATGGAGCGAAGAGCCAAGTTGTTTGGGTGAGTTCAAGGCACGCGCACACACACACACACACACACACACACACACACACACACACACACACACACACACACACACACACACACACACACATTAATGGCAACAACAAGTACATTCTACACATTTGACACAACTACACAAACATATCCAGTATGAACAACTACACGCACATATACACACATCTGTACTATTAACTCATTCACTCGCAGCCATTTTCAGTGAAGCAGCCCCCTTCGCTCCCGGCTGTTTTACTGGATTTTGACGGATTTTGCAAGGCCCACAGAATAATGTGTTCTATTGCTATATGAACACGGAACTTACCAAAAGAAAGATTAGAGTCTCTTCTTTCATCATTTTTTATATTTCTATCTGTTATCGTTTAGCAGCAATTAGCATTAGAATATAGCTAAGTTTCATCATTATTCACAAATCTATTTAAAACTGAGGAAATGGGCTTTTTTTCAACATGGCCCTGGTTGATCTCGTCTACTCTGCTGCCACCTGCTGTCCTTTTTTGTAATAACTACCATTGCTTCAAGCATTCTCTTCAGTTCAGAGGCTGCTTCAAAGCCTTCTGTATGCTCTAGCTTAAAAAAATAAATAAATACATGTGTGTGTATATATATATTATTTATTTATTTATTTATTTTTTATTATTATTATTATTATTTTTATTTTTTATTTTTTTTACGTATAACTACGTCTTTGGGAGAATAGTAATATTTAAAAAGGAACGTATATATATATATTTTTGGAACTACACATCAACATAGCGACAATCTCACACACACGCGCGCACACACACGCGCGCACACACACACACAAACACACACACACACACACACACTCAAACACGCATGCACGCACACACACACTTGCTTATGGTTGTTATTTTTCCAATTTCCCAAAAAAAAAAAAAAAAAAAAAACCTTGCTGTAAAAAAAACTGTTTCCAAGCCCATTTGGCATCAAGGAAAAAATTGTCAACTGCTTGTTCTATTGGCAAAGTGGGAAAAATGGCGTAAAAATCAAGATTTGTGTGTTAAAAAAAAGAAGCTGATCTCGACTTGCAACACGGAGAAAGCGAGCGCGACACGATTTGAGTTGGCCGGGGCAGACGTTGCCGCGGTAACGTTTGCGCCAGGCTGTCCGACGTTGGGAAAAGGTACGAAACAATCCCATGGTGCGCACACACCATTTGGATGCGTCTTTCCTGCTCAAAGTTTTGGCTGATGAGTCAAGTCAGGTTGACGCTGCAGGCGCTTTTCAAACTGAGAAAACTCATCAACACTTGCGCTGAGGACGAGACGTTCATTAAGATCACACAATTAAGTCGCACCATTCTAAAAGCAGCCATGCTTGCTAACTCCGATTCTAATGAATCCAAATAGGAAAGCCACCTGCCTCGTGGAGGTCCACTTAATGTGGCGTTGACGCCTTCAATCAAAAGTGAAAATAAAAGTGTCTTGTACATTTGCATGTGTTGTTGACCACCTTTACAATTTTTGAATGCTTAAAAAAAAAGAAAAGACCAAGTAAATAAAATAAGGCTTGAAAATCGCTGTGGGTGTGTCCACTAAATGCACTGAAGCCACGCCCCTCTCTACTGTCAAATACCTCGATTGCCACCTAGAAAAGTGGATGCTACTTCATCTTTCTTACACCAACACATAAGCCACCAAAATGCAACCGCCTAGAAAAACTCCAGCGGCTGATTACAAAAAAAAAATCCCTCCTTGTGTGGTGCATGCGCTTATGGTGGACAACAAAACACTCTCAAACAGCCATGACCGTGTAATGCAAAAAAAAAAAAAAAAGTCTACAATTTGGGCTTAAAGAAACAACGTTCGCCTTCTCTTTGGGACGTGCGCAAAATCACAGGCAACGACGAGGCACTCTAAATGAAAAGCATTTCATTTTCAGCAATTCTCTTCAAACTTGTGCATCGTATCGAAACCAATCTCCATCGATATTCACTTTTCAAGTCTTAAATGAATCAAAATAACAACTAAATGTCACTTTGACGCCTTCGTGAAGAAAATCAACGACAGCTGTGTAGATTTCTCCATTTGAGATAAATACGGAGGTTTTGTCATTGCTGTAATCAGTCGCTACAGTAATCTTCTGAATATTAGTCAGACGACTCTCAAGGTCAAGTGTTTGCTCTCACTCTCTCATCCTCCGTCTCATTTTGCAAAGGCTCTTTAAAAAATGTCGAGTGGCCGTCAGGAAGGAGATCGGAACATCTCCAATTGGAGGATGGGGGGGGCAAAGTCCATTTGAGGATTAGGATCATTTATTAGTGGGTTGGGAGGGGCTGATTGAGACATTACTTTGCTCGCTTTATGGAGGTCAGGAGAGGAAATGGTGAAAATCAAAAGCTACATTTCAGACTTCATGTGGTGTTTCGCAACTTTTATTATCACATATTTTACATCCTGCAAAAAAAAAAAAGTCTCACGGCACACCAGTAAGCAGAAATGTTACACACACGCAAACACTATAAAGAGTCAATTGTATTTTCCCTGGTAGAGGCATCACTTCATCATCAAGCGGTCGGATTAGCAAACGATTCATCGGTCGGGCCTCAGTGAGTAGAAAATCATTTTCAGACCCACAAAGCAAAATGGGACCATTTCCTGCGCAAACCTAATGATCTGTTACGGCACAGTGGTTGGGAATCACCGACCGTAAGTACATTTAAGATCATCTGGAGTCAGCTCCCACTTAAAAGACGGGCTTTTTTTTTTTCTTTCTTTTTTGTGCTGCGCAAACATGTCAGATCTCAGCGGCTTATTTGGAGGCGTGCCGCTTTCACGCCGTTTCATCAGAGGCCGCCCGCGCCGACGGAGATAAAATTAGTCGTCGTGCGCACGAAGATCCGAGGTGACTGGCGGCCGTCGTGTGCGCTTATTTGCCAATTAACTCTCGCGTATATATAGCGCACTATTCCAGGAAGAGGTGACGGACGCGGACGCCGCTTGAAAGCGCTCATTATTGCTTCACTTTTCTTCTCCAACTTGTTTGTGTTATTACTTGGACGCCTTTGATGTCTTACCGAAGAACTCGTGTGAGCGTTTTTTTTTTTTTTTAACACTGATTAATGAAGAAATGTTTGATTCAAGCATTAAAGGGGAGTTTGCAGTTTTAAAACCGTCAGCTAGATTTGAATGCAACCTGACTAAAGCCACGCCCCTCGCTAACGCACATGCGCCAATCTCAAACATTGCTAACGGCATGCGATTATGAAAAAGTGGCAAATAATCAAAGAGAACAAAACGCCAGTTTCACCCTAAAATCTAACTCTAAAGGATCTTTGTTCAGTTTGTCACTTTTTTAATCGCAACTGCCACCTGTGGCCCCAAAGCGTAACTGCAGCATCTTTGTCAGGCTCGTTCATGGTGCGCGTGCGAGTATGTGCACGTTCTTAAAGCGACAGCCACAGTGGACACACAAAGACATGACTTCAAATGAGGTAAGAAAAACTCCGCCCCTCCCCTCCCCAAAGAAACTGTGGCGTTTGAGGGTCCGCACACGCTACTATAAAGGCTTTTCATACTTATTTTGGCAATAGTGGAGCATGCACGATGTAAAAAAAATCTTGAATATTACCTTTTTAAACTACACATTGCACCTTTATTCAAAGAAGTGAATTTTTCTTGACAATAAAAACAACCAATTTTTTTATTTGTGAATTGATGTCATCACAATTCGGCTCACAGCCACCGGGGGGCATGTTTGCATAGTGTGATATGATGCAATAAGTGAATTCAGTGAAATCCATAATCCAATCGGATTTGGAGACAATTTTTCACATGGGATTAACGATAATAATCTCTTCTAGGGTCAAACGGTCACCATTCATGAAACCATTCATGTTGAATGACTGTCAAGTGCAGATTGTTACAGAAAATCTTTTTTTTTTAACTCATTTGCTTCCCAAAACGTATAAATCCGTTCTATTTTAAATGTTTTAGGTGTCCCAAAGACGTATTTATACGTTTTTATGGGTTTTATTTTTTTTAATGCTAGAGCATACAGAAGGCTTTGATGCAGCCTCTCGACTGCAAAGAACGGTTGAAGAAATGGTAGTTATTGCACAAACGGCCAGGAGATGGCAGCAGAGTATAAGAGATCAACGAGGGCCATGTAAAAAAAAAAAAACTCAATTACTCACAATTCTTAACAGATTTGTGAATAACGATGAAACTTCGCTATATTCTAATGCAAATTGCTGCAAAACGGAAACAGATAGAAATATACTTTTTTTCCTGATGAAAGAAGAGACTCTAATCTTTGGTTTGGTTCCATGTTTGTATAGCAATAGAACACAATATTCTGTGGGCCTTGCAAAATCTATCAGAATCCAGTAAAACAGCCGGAGTGAAGGGGATTGCTTCTGTGAAAATGGTTGGGAGTCAATGGAAATATGACTTCTGCAAAAGCAAACGAGCCAACTTCCTGTTCAATGTTGGACCAACCCTGGTCTTTTGAGATTTTTTTTCATGTCCTTTTATCATCAACATGTCCACCAAGTTTTGTGTCGATGGCTGAAAGTGGCTCATGATTTTTAACTTAGCACGGGGGCGCTACCAGCAAGTTGAGTTTTTGGGAGCGTCATGTTGGGGATCCTCACAATGCACACGTGGATTGGTGAGAACGAAGAATAATGACGAGAAATTCCAGCAGGGCCAGCAAGTAGCCAAGCTTTGATGATTTGAAAGCTGCACGAGCCCTCGTGGGGCGGACGTGACATTGTGCATGTTGCGCAACTTGAAAGGTGGATTTGGCCAGAAATTCGGAATAGGACCACATAAGTGGAAGGTTCGACTGAGCTTGAGTGCGACATAAATCTCACTTTCACCGTTTCAAGTCTATGTAATCTGGGAAATATTGGAAGGAGTGCGAGAAATAGTAATAATAAAAGAAAACAACACTTTATTTCTGTGGAGCCATCTTTGAGCCTCTAATTTGAACCACACACCCGAGGAAAAGCAACCAATAAGCATCCTTAGGCAGATGAGAGAATTGAACGCGGAAGTAGCGACATTTCTGCTCGATGGGTATGTTCACCACCTCTTTCTTGATTTTGAACAGCTAACATGATTATTTGGCGTCGGGTTATCGAAAAAAATCCAAACTTGTTTGTGGCGGTGCAGGTGCTTTTAATCAGACCATCTCGGATTTCAATTTCCCAAAGTTGCGATGATTACGCTTGGCAGCTCATCAAACGGACCCCGGCGCCTGGCGCTCGGGCCGGGCCGGCGACCAGGATGCCGAGCGTGGCGGCACCGCCGGCGAGCCAGCGGAGCTCTTAGCTTAGCGCCGCCTCCCCGCCCCCATCCCATCTGCCTCCCTGCGCCTCCAGTCAATTAAGCAAATGGAAGTGGCAATTAATTAACTGTGCAAACACTTTGATTAAAGAGCTGACAATCAAGTCGGGGGGGCGGGGCCAAGTGATGCTGATGCGGACCTAATGACTGGGCGGTCGTCACGCGGGAATACACGTCAACAAGCGTCGCTTGGGGCTCCGCTAAATTACTTGCAGTGAATTATTGACGTAGCATTTTTAAAAAGTGCACATTTTGCATGCTGCAAAACGCAAGATGAAATCATGTCAATCGAGGCAAAACATCTGCCGACGTATTTCGCTTGCTTCAAGCATTTTTTTCATAAAAATCTTAACAAGATGTTCTTAGATTCTTTTTCATTTCTGTATTAAAAGAATGACTTGTAAAACACACTGTTCAAATGTTTTTCCGAATGCATCAGCCTATTAGTGCATATGTCATTAAAAAAAAAAAATACTTGAAATGGAAAAAAATAGCAATAAGCTTGTTTTAAAAAAAATCTTTACGTCTTGTGTAGATTTCATCCAGTTTGAATTGAGGCCAACTGGACTTTGCAACAATTCTTTTTTAATCATTATTTGCAATTTGCCTTGTGCAGATTTCCTTAAGCAAACAGCAAGGACATGCATGGGATTTCCCATTTCTTGAACAGGACAAACCCAAACACACGAATACAAAAAGACAGCAATTGCAAGGAGCTGCTGTAGGCCTCAACTCACGCCCAGCAACTCACACACAGATTAACCAGCAAAAATGCTGTCACTCACTAAGCCACGCCCCTTAAAGGCACACATTCAACAGTTGAATGCAACAGTACGTGCACTAATTACGCGTTAAAAAAAACATTTTATTTATTTGCAGTCTCTTTCATTATGTTTTTTGTTTTCATGCAATACAATGCCGTTTTAAAATATATATATATATTTTTTTTTATGAAAAAACCTATATGAGAAAAAACTGGCCGTTTTTGGTGACTGCAACGGATTAACAGCATTTCCATGGAGAACTAAATCAAATAAATAATTGAGCAATTGAGTTAAAAGCTTGGTAAAATGACACTAAATTAAAGCAAACCTTGTTTTGTTTTGGGCCAATTAAAAACTCAGTTTGATCACAACAATCTGAAATTGGTGCAAGCACACATTTCCGGCTCGCAACCACTGATGAATATTACATTTATCAACGAGGTTCTTTTCAGGCATCTTTAGGTTCAAACATACAAAAAGTAGATCAATATTCTGGCATTTGTGCTTCGGGGTCCGACATTGCGCCTTTTTGGGTTGTGGCCCTCCCACAGCATCAATAATATTCATCATGATGTAATACCACACGGGTTTCAATTAGTTCATATTTTGCATCTTTGTTTTATTTAAACCTTTCAGAATATATTACTACTAACTGAATATTTGACATTTTCTGGTCTTCATAACTTGTTCAATTGTTCATTCCTTATGACGTTTTTAACTTGACGTGCAAAAAAAAGTGTGTAGCGTGCTAAAAAGGTCAATGACGACTGATCAATTGAAATGGGTAAAACTTAAAATCTTATAAAAAGCAAGAACATTCTGATTTTATTGTATCGGTGACATTTGTACTGGCCCAGTCCGGCCAGCGTCGGGTGGCCCAACAGCCGCCATGACGTTAATGTAGAACCAACCCTGGTTCGGTTTCATTGATGTCTGAAGGTTTGAGAAGAGACAAAAAAAAAAAAGTAGCTTACCGTTTTGTTGCTTTTGTGTCCGCCGGCTCCGATTGGTCCTCGGAACACCCCTTTGATGCTCCTGAGCTGTCCGTCACGCAGGTGGGTGGAGCTGATCACAATGTAGTAGCACGCCATTGGAAGCTCCTCGCAGACGTTCCCGGACTTGCGGCGAGAGCGGAAGGCGTCCTCGTCCTACTCGAGTGTCATCAAGCACAAAAAAAGACGAGAAGATGAGAGTTTACTCCCTTCTTGCCTCCGCTTGTGCTGAAGAATTCTCTTTCTTCTGCAAGTTTCTCCTTGAATGATTTCACTGCTCTCTTGTCCTAAATGCGCCTCCTCCTCTTCTTGCCGCTGGCTTTGCACCCCATCTTTCTTTCATGTGTTTCTCCCAAATGTTGCCACCGACTCCTGCCGTCTGCCTGCTGCAATCTCGGCTCGCTCTCCTCCTCCTCCTGCACTTTTTGCTCTCCTGCTGCTGTGTCCTGTCAGCGTGGGCTCAGAGAAGAAGCAGCAGCAGCAGCATTGTCAGCGTGCCGCCGGTGCCGCGGCGTTCCCCAGCCAGCTTCCCGCGAGACGCTCGGGCCGCGCGTGTTGAGTGGCCGGCTCTCCCCGCGCTGATCTTTGACTGCGCGGCCAGCAGAGTGCTTTGCTCCTCAGTTACCCGCCGTTACCATCTGCCCTTTTAACGCATGGAGTGCTGACGCTTGCGCTCGCTCGCTCACCAACCCCCCCCCGCCCCCCCCACCCCGCTCGCCATCCCCTCCTCTCCTCCTCTCTCGCCGCCTTAATCATCTCCAGCTCCAGCTCGCCCTCCTCCTCCTCTCCAGCCAAAGGAGACAAGCGCCACCTACTGGCGAGCAGGGAATCTCATTCCAACCCTATGGAAAACTCTTTTGAGCCTTCATTCAGTCTCCTTCATATACAATTTAAGATTAAGGACAACTTTGGCATACTAGTTGGATGTGACAAGTGAGGCAAAACTGCACTATAGTTGTGCCTAGAGATATGAGTTTTTGAGATAATTGCTGATTTTCTTCTTTTTTTTGCCTTGACTTGCTAACACAAATTTATGATACAAAAAAATTGAATTTCACATTGTGCACAACCATATAGCATTGCCTCCACTAGCTTAATGCTAACACACAATGGAAAACATCATAGACTGGTTAACCAAACTAGCATCAATGTCAAGTGTAGGATTTTGGAACAAAAGCAGTGGAGCAACATATAGAGAGGGATAATATACTGATAGGCAAATATTCTTTATCCTCTGTAAAGAATGACGTATTACTACAGCTTACTGAGGAGCTGAGACCATCTACATACTGTATATATATATCCATCCATATTTTTATATTATACTGCCACCGGGTGGCCAAGGTGCAAAGTTCAATTATTTGCCATCTATTTAATTCTGTTATCACTATTTCCATCTGTCCATTTTCTTATTAAAAACACATTATATACATTTTTGTTGTTTTTTAGGGGCAGACTGGAACGGATTAGTTGCATTTCAATTCATTTCAGTGGGGAAAGTTGATTTCAGATATGCGCGTGGTCACGCAACAGATATCTCAAGGAGGCAATGCAGTGCTACTAAATAAGCGTTACATTCAAATTAGAGAATGTTAGAATGTCACAAGGAATGCACCTGACTAGTCACATTGTTGTTGTCTCACTGTTGTGTCCAACTAGTGAGGACAAAGTATGCACTCGTTCGTAAATGGACCAGAAGATGCGTATCAGGAATATTGAATACATGCGGCAACGGCTCGCTTTACATCTGATAACAGCGAGGCCTGAGCCATAACAAAACATTTTCTTCAAACTGCAAACCACAAGGCATCCTTCAACTGTTTATGATACTGAACATTCTGCAGCGGATGACTATGAATCCATAATGTTCCCCGCCGGGTTTTTCCCGCCACAATAAATACGTGCTGCTACACCAGCACAATGTACAGCATACTTCGGGTGTTGCGGTTTAGAATTCCTCACGTCAAAAAGCACACACGGTTGCCGAATTGGTCGTGTTTTTTTGAGGAAAAAAAAAACGATTTTCAAGTTGGTTTTCAGAGCGTGTGTGTATGCGAGTGCGTTTATATTTCCTTTTGGTAAAATCATGAAAATATCAGTAATCCTGAGATGAAATGTTCATATTGCTCACTTAACACAAACAGCTCAACCTCAGTGTGACATGGTGGGCTCGAGGGTTTCCCATCATGCACGGCAAACAAGTGATCTGAAACGGAGTCTACACATAACGATTATCAGGCCCAATTTGAGATCAATTCCCTCTACCGATTATAGAACTTGAAAAAAATTATCCTGCGCGATTATCCTATGGTATGCCTGGTCTGTTTGTAAAATAAAATAAAATAAAATAAAATAAAGGGGACAACAAACTTTTTAGCTTGACATGCTTCGTTTCACAAAACGCTTGTTGTCTCTGCGGTTTTTTTTGTGAGGCAAATCCATGATCTACTGCTGATTACTAAACTAAAAGACGGAAAAAGGGAATCTACTCTGATTTTCTGTGGGTCTTGAGAAATCTGTGAAAATGCTCTCAAACTAAACATCTGGAAATTTGGGGAACTCTGCAGTGAATTGTTACGTGTATAAACTGGTTAACACACAGAATGAAAATAAATAAAAGGATAAAACGACTCGGAGGCAGATGGACAGCGACGCCTTCCCATCCATGAAAGTGCACGCACTCCGGTGGTCTGCTTTGCGGTTGGTTTTGCTAAAGCGTATTCTGGGAAATGATTGGCGGCGGGAGAGCATTTGCCTCCTCCCCGTAACCACCAGCGCAACGTCGTCGTAGCCGCAGCTGAGAGTTTAAAACCACACAAACCTTCTAAACCTGACAGGAACTTTCTGAAAGCAAAGAATACGTGTGCAAATTGTTCTTTTGGTCTTTGGCTGTTATTAACCTTTGGACAGGACATCATTAACGTGCACTCAGCGGCCACAACATTAGGAACACAATCCATCCATTTCCTTCAGCGCTTTTATCGTCATTAGGCAGACGGCCGAGGTGGAGGTGGAGCCGACCCTGCCTGATTTTGGGCCAGTCGCACAAAAAGACAAGCAAGCATTTGCAACGATCGTGACATCAGCTTGATTGACAAGTGCCATTTAAATCAGTCAAATGTCTTAAATATTAGTGGATGCTTCACTCACCGTCTCCCTTGTGGTAAGCAAAAGGTATGCGGGAATCGTCTCCATCTGGTCAGGTCTGCTCTTAGCCACGATAAGGACTCCCACTGACAAAAGGAAAAGCGCATCAACATTTAAATTCAAGACGACCGTAAGCATCTTTTACTTCTCAGCCTTTTTGGCAGTATTATCCAACATGCTTATTTTTGATTCAAGGCCATAATCAACATATAAAGCAGAGGTGGGCAATTTTTGAACTCAAGGCCCAAGTGTTAATTTTAATAATGAAATAATAATAATACAATTATAGAGTGGGAATTCCTTATTCTTAATGAGGTGAATTATAATTAACAAACAATGAAATAGAAACAAATTCAATGTATATGAGGAAAAAGCGGTTCGGAAAATGGTTGGATATACATCATTGTTTTTTTGTTCTAGTAAATTTTACCCATTTATTTAATAAAATTATTATTTTTTTTTAATGAATAAATTCCCTTTAAATAAATAGGTTTAGGGAGAAAAAAACAGCTGAACTAATACAACAAATGGGCGGGCCAGATGAAAGAACACCAAGGTCCGTGTGTGACCCACGGGCCATACATTACACATCCCTGCTTTTAAAGTGGCTCGAATGAGTCCTAACCGCTTGTCGTGGGGCTTTTACACGCCGTGACTATGAGGCGCTCTAAAGCTTCCACACCAGCGCAAAGCCCTGGTCCACACACTGGCTGTCAAGTTGGACTCTTTTCTGGTCCACGTGTTGACTGTCATGTCAGACTTTCAACATAAATGAAAAAAATAAAAACTCTTCCGCCTCTCTCTGTGCGACGTGCATGCTCTGACAGCCGACAACGAGGCACTCTTAAGTGGCCTATCCAAAGGGAAGACACATTTTCTGTGTCTAGGCATGTTGCCCCCCCCCCCCCCCCCCACACACACACACACACCTAAGAAAAGAAAGAAAAAAAGTGAGTGAAAAACACTACTTAGACTTTATCTCTACACTTGAGCAGTTTTGTGTTTGCACATTTTGTTCAATTATCTTGAAACGCGTATAATGCATTCAGAAACAAACCTCCAAATAGACTTTAGAGGTTCTTTAAGCATTCTGGACAGCGATTGCACTTGCGTGAAGAATGTTGGGCTGCTTTGGAATCCACAAAATGCCGACAAAATCCAGCCTGGATGACAAAGAAACCAATAATTGGAAACAGGGCTTTTTTCTTTTTCTTTTTTCTTTTTCTTTTCCGTGTTGAATTGCAACAATTGTGCAGGGAGTTGGGCCGCAGAAGGATTGCCGGGACCCCACCGGAGAATCTCTCTCTTTCTCTGTTGCACTGAGCAAATATTGCTGCAGAGCGTTGAGGAAAATAAAGGCCACTCTAAGCGGCTTATCTGATGAATTCCCCTCCCATGATCCACTGCTGTAATAATAAGCTTAAAAACCTCCCCTAAGCGCCGCTAGATTCATTTAACACAAATGCAAATATCGCCTGTTTAACTCCTTGCTGGGGTCTCTATTTATTTACTCTTTGATTCTCTATAAATGCGCACATTATGTGTAAGCAGTAAACATATGTTTGCGGAGCGTGCATAGGAGAGGGTGGGGAGGCGGTTTTCTAGATAAAGAGGAAAATGTCAAATATGCACTTTGCTAGTGTTGTGCGTATTAAACGAATGCTTGCTTTATTTAATAATACATCACACGCACACTGGGAGCAATAAGAGAGCTCACGGCGGCGGAGCGGCAAGCCTGAGGATAAGAAGAAAATGTTTTATCCCTGCGAGAGGACCCCGATGTTTTGCTGCTTGATGATAAGACTGCGTGAACTCTGGCACGCTCTGCTGGACCATGAGATGGTCCAACATGGCGGAAAACGAAGACGTAAGTGTTTTAGCGAGAAGACCGTTTTACTGCGATACAACATTTAAAAACATTTCCATGCTGCAATTCTTAATTCATTTGTGTGCATATTTCCTTAGAAAAGGAGGCAAAAATCATCTAGATGGCCTCATCAGTCACGGCGGATACCGAAGGCCCAAAAATAAATAATAAAGTAAGTCCTCCTTGCCAGTAGTTGGCGCTGCACTGCACCAATTTCACATCTGCGAATCATTATATGCAGCAGAAAGAAAAGTTTTTGTTTGTTAATTTCTACCAGTCTTACTTTAAAATGTCACTTTTTAAGTCCTCAGAGGGTCATATTCGTTTGTTGATCACTAGCATGCGTGCGTTAGCAACATTAGCATCGCCATGGGGCAACCTCAGTCAGGCCACTTGCAACATCTGGTCTAGCTTCATGTTCAAACACTATTGATTGTTCTTTGATCCCAAATTAATTATTCAGGAACATTTGGGGCGATGGGGGAGAAATTTGATCTCGAGTTGAAATTGCTCGGACATTTGATCATCTTGTTATGCTTGTGGACACAAAATGGCTGTGTGGCGTGTTTACAAGATACAGCCGTGTATGAGTATGGAAAGCCAATTTATTTCTTATCCTTGATATCCAGCTACAAGTCCATGTACTATGTACTGTAAGACAGCTTTGGTGGACGAGTAGGAAAACAAGTTGTTGCAAAACTGCAGGCCATTTTGTCTTGTACTGTCGTATGCTATGGACTGAAAATGACACCGCAGTGCTTATTAGCTTGTGAACGTCACGTGACCAAACCTGGAAACGTGATGGTCATTACTTGACACCTGAGAAAATGTGATGTCATTTTCAGTTGACAGCAAGTGTGGGAGTAGAAGGCAAAAAGGATGGATGGATGCAAACGGGTGGAATTTTATGCTTAATTCAATCAACGAATCACGTGTTTAATTGAAATGAGAAGTTATAACTTGACTTTCCCTTTGAAGAAGAGATTGGACTATGGTGGACACGCATGCCTCTGCTGACATGTCAATAGCAAGGCCATCTGAACACCCAAACCCCCCCCCCCCCACCTCGATCCCCTCCGGAGACGCTACAGATGGGACGGCTGGAGCTGTCCCGCCGGCCCTCTCATCCAGACGCTGAAATGTCAGAAAAATGTCAGGGGGAACCCGTTTGGCTCGGCCACGGCGGCTCCCGACTGATGCCATTGAAGAGCGACAAAGAGGAAAGGCCAAAGCTGTGCTGTCACGCTGCACTTTGCCACGCCCGTTCTCACACTCGGCTTCACTGCCACAGTGAACATCCGTTTATGGGGGGGGTGATACGAATCGGACCCGCCTGCAATCGCTATTTCAAACAAAAATAAAATTGCGGGTGTCGAAAAGATGAACTGCGATATAGCGAGGGGAACAGCGCATTCATTTGTCTAATTGGTCAGTCTGTAAAAGCATTTGGACGTCGGGAGGAATGATGGCGTAGTGTGCAAACATTGCGGTTATTAACAGTGACAGAAGCCGGCTCCATGCAATCAGTCGGCAGGCTTTACGGGCCTCTTAAATAATCTACGACCTTTACTGGACCGGCAGGGATTGCCAACCATTTGGCACAAGTTATCTCCTCCTCTAAGCCGCTGGCACGCCACCAATACGCACACCTCCCCACCCCCGACGCACTCCCACAAGCGCCCGCCGCCAACACAACCCCCCCCCCCAAAAAAAGAGGACAGATACAGTTAGTAACAACAGCAGATATATATTTCACGCGACAATACACGAGCATCTCTCGATGGGAGACGCTTTCTGTGTTTCTGGCACACGAGCGCGCGCACACGCACACACGCACATTTTTAACTTGGGGTAAATAAAATCAAACTTTATTTTCATAACGGTACAACTTATTTGTGTAAAAAAATAAAATAATTAATTAAATGTGATTTTTGTTTATTGTTTGATGGAAATTAGGACTATGAGAAGGTCCGTGGAAAAATGTCTCCCCTTATGGGATCCCTGGACCCAAAACGTCTGAGAACCCGGTCTCACCTTGGACTCGACTGTGCCTTTTGCAGGTTTCTTCTGGACTTTTTCCCTGCCCCCGTAGCCTAGCGCTTTGCTCGTGTGGGGTTCACTTGGTCTCCTCACTGATAACTTTTGTTGTGAATTGGCACTGTAGAAAAAAAAAAAATCGGAATTGAACTGGAACTGTTCATGGTCTGTAGTTCTGAAGCTGATGGTGGAATCCCGGGTTGGGTCGACTGGAAGGCCTCGCTAGCTTGACCTGGCGGTAGGCCTCGTCAAACAGGAGCTCTTCTCTCCACATCAAGTACGCCATGACGATGGAGGACGAGCGTGACACGCCCGCGTTGCAGTGGACGAGAACAACGCCATCCTGAAGACACAAAGACAATTGACCATTTAATATTCGACACGTGAAGTAAAATAGGTCATCCTTTGATGCTGAGGTCAGGTTTCATCACATTTTTGTTTATATTCATCTTGCAAAAAAAGCCACTATTTGCTGCACGCCAAGCAGGAAAACCTGCGACCATGTTTCAGGTTTTGAAGATCCACATACAATTAACAGTGTTTCCTCTGCATTCATTTAGCAGCAGCGGCCCGCCTCTCCTAAATCTTAGCCGGTACTGCTTCAAGGCTGGAGGGGAGGGGAGCGCAGTACACAGTACACTAGATGGATCGGGGAAAAAGACGACCAGAAAGCATCGGGAAAAATTGCGAGGTTCGTGAACCAGCGGTCTATTTTCATTTGTCAGCACATAAAGCTTGCCTCTCAGTAACGTCGACATACAAAGTACTACTTTCCTATTTCAACAGCATTTTGGCAGCATCTTCAAAGCGTTTCAGCAAGTGTGAAAAAAAAAAACGTAAATAGGTAACTTTCAAAAAATAAACCACAAAATAGCACACTGTTCAAAAACTGAAACTGTCAATTTCTGAATGGTTCGACCTTAAGGGTGTTCAACTTGAGGGTCCATCTTATTAAGCGGAGCGGAAAACAACTGCATTATGTATTTGTATTTTATTCCCACCCAAGCAGTAATAGATAGAATATATGTCGAGATGGAATCTGTGTACGGGAGCGTGAATATGTAACTTGATTAATATTAATGCCAATGTAATTATTTTTACCGCCTGCAGTGTCAGGATGGTAATGATTAAATTAAAGTCGCATCTTGAGACGGGCCCAAAGCTCAGTCGCGATGCCGGCCCCGTTGACGCATTGGTGACGTTTTGTAATCCACGCGGAAAGCAGCCGCCCCCGCCTGTCACTGTCCGATCTCTTGTCTCTCTCCGCGTGTCAATCAACGTCCAGCAAAGTCGGATGGATGATGGAAAATATGTTTTTCCCGCCGCAATAGACATGTTATCGCTGCTTTCTGTGGTTTGCTTTCAAACATAACCCAATCTGGCAGCCCCTCAGGGCTCGCGCCGGCCGACGTAAAACACACACAGATAAGAATATTCATTTCTCATGACTCACTATCAGTCCGAGAGCTCGCGCCATTGCATTATCTGCGCAGGCTTCGCCATACTTACACATGGCAGACCTTGTTTTGAGACTTTTAGGGGGATAAGAAACATCTGCAAAATGAAAACTGCCCAGACTAGATAATCCATCACGGGCAACATGGAAACTTAATTTGCTTTAGTTTGGAGTGCTCTTGTTTTGTCCTTATTTGACAGCGCTGGGCTGAGTGTTTTCATATCAGCGCGCGCATCACATTGTCCAGCGTGCAGGAAGAACTGCCAGGAACGCCATCCAATAAAAGGAGGTCAGAGGTGAAGAAAGGGACACTCAAAAGTGGACTTGATGCCAGCCTGGACTTTGTGCTGAGCTTTGGTCTTTGCGCTGCGTTGCACTGCCGATAAACCAATAAAGGTGAATGTACTGCAGGGAGGTTGCAGGCCGGGGCATTAGAGATTGTTCAACTGAAATCAGACTTCCAGGATGCATATTGACATTCGTTAAATCAATTGAAGCTGATATACTGCATGTGCCTCTTTAAGTAGAAATAATCTCGCCCAGTCATTCTGCTGTCATATTTGTATTCATGGTAATTGGTTTAAGGTTTGCAACCATTGGTTCGGGTCGCACAGAGCGATTAGAAATTATTCATTTGTTTTTGTAGCTGAACCGATGCATTTTATTGTATACTTAATATGAGTCTGTGCATGTTAGTTGCTGTGTGTCTCAATTTGGGGTTTGTATATGTTTTGGTTTATTTTGTTCGAGACTACAGCCGAAAATTAGCTTTCTGTTAAATCTAATGCAAGCATCTCTTCAATTCTTTTGTTACTGACTGATGTATCTCCCTATTGTAAATAAACGTAATTTTTATATATATTAATATTTAAAAGCTGCAGTCCTACTTAATGACTTCAATGTATGTTATTTGTACAGAAAATAATACAAAGTATATAATAAAAATTATAAATGCAGTAAAATATCCAAAAGAAAAAAAATAATGATCTATGAGACGAAAAGTGGCCTAGCACCACCTATAGGAGAGGAGTGGAATTACTTTGCTCAGGCAATCCATTCTGTTGCTCGTAACGTACTCAACTGTGCAATGTGGTGTGTTATCAAGAAAACAAAAAGCGTTTCAGACATCTCAGCTATACATGAACACTTTGCTGATGCGGCTATGTTGGCCTTTCTGCGTCTTGTTTTAATTTGTAGCCGGGCGTTTATTCGCTTCTCCCGTCTGGTATAAAGCAACATGATGAATGTACAGTGAGCCTTTCGTTGATTGAGCACACAGTAAAGCAGGGCAGCGAGAGCCAATCGCAAGTGCTCCCCGGAGACACAGCTAGAAAGTGCATATGGATGAATTGTCTCCGGGTGTGTGTGTGCGTGTGTACCTGTTCCCGGGCCTGATCTATAAAGGCGCCGCACTCATTCACGTATGAAGCGATTTGTGTTTCCGGGAGGTCCAGGATCTGGACGGTCTTGTAGACCAGCTGATTGGGGAAGGGGTTGGCAACGCCGTAGGCCACGTTGAGCACGTGCGACACCTGGAACACAAAGAGACAATTGAGGCACCTTGAGCAAATGAGCCTCCATTGTGAAGGGGGACATTGTGATGACACAATGGCTTTGACAGAGAGCAAGAAAATGAAGCAGGTGTGTGTGTTAGGGGGGGGGGAGAACGGTAGACAGAAGGAGTGTTTATTATGAGACAGATGGCGTTGATTCATTTTGTTGTCGTCGTCTCTCTCAAGTGACTTTACCTGCGTGGCCTCAATCCTCTGCTCTAGTCTCTTTACATAACGCAGCTCATTTTCCTTCTTTTGCAAATGCCTTCTTGTCAATTTTGCCATATTGTACCGAGCGACCAGCACCGAGACCTGTGCATTGCTTGCTAACATTCCCATCATCTCAATTCCCTGCTTGATGGCGATTATATTTTGTTCACTTGCGTTGATCCTTTAGATCAGAGATGGGCAAGCTTGTGCTCAAGCGGCAAATTTGATTTGGAATACAGATGAATGGGAACGGTTATTTGTCAAGTTGAATTTAACAAAATTTTCCAATCACATTCGAAAGGGCCACTAAACTTAATGACGTCAGTATTTTTCCAGCCTCTGGTTGGTTGGCCGGAGCAAAACTCGTTTAATGTCTGTAGTTATCTGCACACCACATTAACACATTTCATAGTCGACGTCTGTATTTTATTTCAATGTTTGACGTTTCTGTTATGTTGTTCGCTAAATCTGTATTGTGAACTCCTACAGATGATGCAAGTGGCACAGTTGAATGCTGTTATATTACCTTTTATGTTAGGGGGCAAGTACCGACACCAGGTTACGGCCTTATTTTAAGGTATCGGTACTCGCAACAGCCCTCTTGTGGCCATTTTACAATCCGGAAGCAAAAATTTGAAATTAGAAGAAGAGATAATTGAAGAAAGAATGCTATATGGAGGTATATACTGCACATCTTTCTTTGAATTATCTGTCATTGTTTTTTTGGTGGCAGATTTCACACGTTAACTCCGATTGGTATCGATCTTTTAAAAAGTGATATCGAACATACCTACTTTTTTGTAGTATCGATGATACGCTGTGGCGACCCCTGAAGGGAAAAGCCAAAAGGAAAGGAAGAAGAAGATGAATTGTATAACGTGGCATGATAGTGGTGGTATCAAGAGGAGGATTAAGTCCCCACTGAAGGGGCACGGCCCACCACTGAGCACTGCACTGTATATATATGGGCAGCTGAATAGAGCCCCCAATAAAAGTGTGCGCATTTGAACTCACACCGGCAATAAAAGCAGGAGTGCGGAATGAGTAAAATGATGACTGCGGTGTACTCACACAGCACCGTGAGTGTTGTGTTCAGCAAATGGAGAGCAGCAGTCCAAAGTGAATGACACTTTTGTGGCTCATTAACGAGGCGCGGCTGCAGCAGTCAACGTGGAAGAGGGGGTTCGGGGGGGGTCAGCAAATTACACTCAAGCACGCTCGTTTCGCTCGCTCTTAATGTGCTTGGAAAGAAAAGCAGCCGCAATGTAAATGTGGTCAAAGTCAGCAACCTCAACGAGTCTGGTTGATGGCCTCTTGCACGTTAGCGCGCATTAGCATGTTAGCACGTGATCGATGGCGCTAATTACTGCGCAACGTGTCACAGGTGCGTGCTGGAATTAAATTGCAACAGTCAGTTAGCGTGATTAACGACCACATCGGGGCGCACAAACGAAAATGAAAGATGACGAGCGTTTTTTTTTCTTTTTTTGACAATTTTTTTTTTTAGATTTGATAGACGCCGAATTCACACACACTCGTAACTACATAAAATAACAAAAATGCAGACCTACCTTGAATCACGAGTTGAATTTGTGATGTGACATAAAAAAACATAATACATGTAAAAGAAAATCTGAAGAATTAAACTGGTTTTATAAAGTGTAAATAAACTGTACATACTGTAATATTTGTGTCGGCCCACTTGTCTGTGTGCCTTTAAGAGGCGTGGCCCGGTGAGTGACATCAGGAGCAGGCATCGGGACGCGAGTTGTGGCTGACAGAACTCTCCTTGCGAGTGGTCTCATTTTGATATTTGTATCCCGTTCAAAATAAACAAACTTTCACTCCGTCACTGACTCGTGCAAATATTTGTTTAGGGAATCAATGTTGTTTCTGTCGGGTAAAATCATAACATTCATGTAGACATAAAATCAAAACTTCGTTCTTTTAAAATTACAACTTTTAAATGATTTGTCTTTTCCTTGACGTCTACCTTGACCTAATTCAAGATTTTTTCGAGCATTCTTTACGGGTGTTTTGATCCATTTTGAGACCTTTCCTTCACTAAACATGACTAGTAGGAGTGTGCAACTTGGCCTCAATATTTTTTTTCACAATATTTGATCACCTCAAGTCATTTTGCACTAATATTTTGGCCATGCTATTTTTGTGATGGGCTTTCAAAGGTCTTAAAATGGTCTTGAGGATGATGCTGCATCATTTTTGATAATTACGGCCTTCATCTTAAAATATTTGTTGGAAAAGCCAGATTTTTTGACAAATGCCTTGTTAGATCTCAACAGACTGTGTACCTAATAAAGTGGCCATTCAGTGCTTCCAAAATGTGATCACGTCTCATGAGCTTCAACAAGCAGCAGGAAACGGCCGGCTCATGTCTTTCCAGGCAGAACTAGCCGAGGTATGAAAGCGATTGTCCCCAGAGTGAAAGCATTTCCTCGGAGCCGTGCTGGCATCATTTACTCCACCTACTGAGCCGAAGCCACACCGCGAGGGTCTGCGTCTAATCTCATGTCTCGCACATGTGATCGCCACACGGCAAGGACACGCCTATTGATTCATGCCACCCCGCACACGTCCACTCTCTTCTACACTGACCTGATATCTCTGCAAGGTGTCCATGTCGTGGGCCGCATCCTGAGAGGCTGAAAGAGTAGGAAAAAAAAAAGAGTGTTTGAAACATAACTGCTGAAGCAAAAGAAAAAGGAAAAAAAAGGCTATGGGTTTTACAAGAACTGCAAATAGTGAATAATAAAATTGCCTCTCTCATTATGACACAACAAGAATACTGAATTTCGGGGCAGCAGTGGATGAGAGCATGTGGGCTGTGATGCATTAATGCTGATAGACAATTCAAAAAAATTGATGTTTGATATGGGCACACAACAATGAAAGAATTTGTGTATTTTTGTGTAATGACAAAAGAAAGAAATGTAAGAACTTGTGAGAATAAAGTAATTGGCGGATAATAACCACCAACAACTAATTTAATAATTGTCCACGTGTCCCGTTTTTTGAAAAAAAGGGATGAAAATTATATATATTTTTAAATCTGATTCATCAGTGAATCAGAAAAATAAGTGACAGATTAATTAACTATCAATTGACTCGTTTGTTGTAACCCTTCTCCCGTAATCATCAATAACAAATTCAACATGGGAATTTTCCACCTTCTGAGGTGATATTAGAGCTGTATCAGAGGCGGGACGTCAACTGTATGTAATGGTAGACTACTCTCCTCAACTCCAAAATGTCCAATGTGTTGTGTGTTAGTACAATATCGGGAAAAATATGTGTAAAAGTGAATCTCTCCTCAGAGGGACAATTAGAGTGTCTTGCCTTTCATAAAAATGGACAAGGAGAGTTGAAAGTATGTGTGGTGTTCACAGGGCAAGTGCGTCATCTTGAAATGAGTTTTGCTCAGAAAATGGAAGAAAAAAAACCTGGCTGACGCAAAATCCCAGCAGAGCAGTTGTTAGCGAGTGAATTTCGTGGTGCGTGCTGACGCTGATTGGCTGACGACGTGGAGAAAAAATGAGCAGCACTTCAATGCCGTTAGCACTAATGTGCCATAAAGGAAATATTCACTTTTATTGAGCCGAACAGATGCAATATTAATATTGATCCCCGCTGACGAGTTGTCTCGTCTGCGAGGTGAAGGGTCGCATGTGTGTCGACTAAACAGAACGGCCACGCTGAGCTGTGAGGGAGTTCAATGTCAGGCTCAAGGACACTCCAGCAGGACGCGGATATACGTAATGCGCATCAGCATTACGGCCCCACTAGGTGGTGCTGTTAAGTTAGTTTCTCTACCATTTTTATTTTACATTTCATACAGATTTTTACAAATGCAATGCAGTGAAGTTGTGTATAAATGAACTTGCCACCTATTCCTTAAAGCACTGTTTTATGTTATGTTTCCTTCTTGTGTGTCTTTCTGACTTCTTTACACAAGCGTAGTGCTACATGAATTCTGCCTAGTAACAAGCATCGAGGAAATGCATGTAAGCATTTCTATTGACCGAAATTTTAAACTCTCCACCAATACAGGAACAGGGAAATACTCCAATTAGTTGCAACTTGCATAGAATAAGTGTTATTTGTAATGTATAGCTAAAGTTGTCAATGCTATGACATAATGAGTAAAAGACTTAGTAGATCAACTTAAAGATTGGCTGCTGTTATTTCTTACCCAGCAGTAAGAAAGGTCGGACCACTCCAACTTGAAGGTCTAGACTTTTATCCTCCACAAATCCGCATCCGTTTCCGTCCTCCAGCTCCTCCACCTGTACGCTGCCATTGGTGCTCCTCTCCAAAAGCTTCTTGCCCGTCACCGTGGTAACATGAGTGCACTGTTTCCTCAGGCGGCTTTTGGAGAAGCCTTGGATCTGCCCAGACAGTGAATGCATCGCAGGAGGGTGAAGCAGAGCTGGAAGAAATACAACATGGAGAACTTTAGCTACTTTAGCAAGGAAAGAAGGCACAAAATGTATTTTTCGGCGTACGTGATACTGATGAATTATATCTATGCAATGTAAACAAATTGGGTGTCAGGTGACAGTATATATCTGCAATTTGTTTCAATTATCACTTAATTCCTACCTAAAATAAAAATCCAGCTAGTTGGATGACTCCATTAGGTAGGCTAGGGGATGAGTACGTTTCTTTTTTTTTGTTAGTTAAAATGAATCGTGTACTCACCTCGTTAAAAATAAACAGGATTATTGACACAACATGCAACAACAAAGTTTCCTAATCGTGGTTCCAAGCCTTTCTGTAACATTAAATCAGCTATTGCCAAGACCTAAAGAGAGAAACATTGCATGATTTATATAGTTATCTTACAAACGTTCAACATTACACGCTGACCAAGAAGCCGGAAGTACGTCAGCATATGATGCGTTCACAGTCTCTGAGAAAATTAGGAATCCGTTTACGGCTCACTTGCAGTTCAAATTTTACTGGAACATATTCACACTATTATTATTATTATTATTATTATTATTATTATTTACAATTGTCACATACCAACATGTAGCATCTTAATCTTCTGTTTTCTTTTAGTTAAATTTCCTCAGAGTTCCTCATTTTTGTTCTTTGTTTTTAACTGTACTTTGTTGGTACAGTCTCAAAGTTTTACTGTTAATGTTTTCATATTCATCATCAAACAAATGTGAATATTAGGCAAACATAACACAGTTAAACAAATGTCACTTTAAAAAAATATAAATGTCTTTATTGGGGAGGGGGTAAAGGTAGACTACATGTGTGGGGCCCCCAAACCTAAGAACTGGCTGCCGGGCAACCCTCAGCAGCAACAACTAAAATCAAGCTTTTTTTAAAAATAATAATAATAATAAATAACTACTATACTTTGGCCCACTCTTCTTTGAAGAGATGTTTTAATTTAACGACACTGCAGCATTTTGGAGCAAAAACAGCATTTTTAAAGTCATGCCATGCCATTTTAATCTGATTCAAGTCTAGAATTTGACCTGACTCGGCCACACCAAAATCTTCTTTAAATTGTTTTAATGTTAAGCCATTTTAAGTCAACGTCCTTGTGGTGTGTTTTGGATGGTTGTTCTGCTTCATCTTAAGGTCACAAACTGTCGGCCAAACATTCTTTCTTTTTTCTGGTAAAAACTAGGAGAATGCATGGTTGCGTCACTCACAGCAGGTCGTCCAGGTCTTAAAGAATTAGTTTGACGGTCCTTTTTAGGAATGTTCAACATTTGTCTCATCATCCATAGAATATGTCGGTGAACATTCAGATGCTTGTTGTTTACAAACGCACGATAGAAGTTTGCGCCTCAGAACTCTGCCATGGATAGTTCTTTTGCATATTGTTTAGTCATCAACAAATGGTATAAGTCGTCAATAGATAGAGAAATGTGGCATAAACGTAGTAAATTAGGCTGGCAGTCTGTGCAAGTCGTGATGCAAATTCGAGGTGCACTGACCGTGAACGCGGCACGATCTGGAAACGAGGACGCCTCCTCTCCTCTCATCCTAGTGACCGAGAAAGAGAAAAAAAAAAACACGGCGAGCGGCTGGAGCGACGGTGGGTGGAGTACAGGAAGCTGCTGCTGTCCCTGGCTATCTGATCATGGCCCAAATCTAATTCCAACATAAACGCCACAAATAGACAAGCCGAGACTGCGGACATTTGTGATTTTATACCCGTGCTTTTTTCCTTTCTCGACTGATTTGTGGAGATCGAGGAGCTCCAAGATGTCTCGGGGAGTGATCCAGCCTAGCCAGCAGAAGCTGGCCGAAAAGCTCACCATCCTCAACGACAGAGGCATCGGGATGCTGACCCGTGTTTACAATATCAAAAAGGTTCGCACACTCACACATTAAATGCGCACACTAAGCACACGGACAAGCTTGAATGGAGATGCATTATCCGATCCGTACCTGAAAGCCGGCGTCACTTGTATTATCGTATGTCAGAGTGTGAATGCTTGATTAGCTGGCACTGTAGATAAAGTCTTAATACATTTAGCTTCCCTTCGTCTTTTCCATATAATGAGCGTTATGGATTACCTCGCAACGGAGCGAATAAGCGAGAGAATTGGCCTTAAATTGCCATGATTGAGCCTGATACTGGGCACGGTTGTGGCTAACAGCGTTAGCTTGCGGTAATATTGGCCCCTTGCGCACGAAAGGAAATTCACTGCGGATTCGAGGCGTTTACTATCCACGGACGTTAAAATATACACAATTTAATCCGCTAGTAAAACAATCACGACGGAGACGAGCAATTTGCACACCCGAGCTTCTAACTACAAGCGTCGGGGCCTGGCACCCAGCTATTATCGCTTGATGTTTAGTTAATGGCGGATGGTGTCGGCTAGGCTAGGCTAGGCTAAAGAGCCGGGGCCCCGCCTAGCTGAAGACGAGCGCTCAAGCACGGCCGCAGCTTTATGGGCTGGCCGCACTCCTAACTAGGCTATATAAACAAAATAGCATGTTGAGACACGTGTAAATTCACACAAGTTGACATTTTTCACATATTTCACACTTTTCATATATATACACTCCTATAGTTACCCTTATATTTATTTTACCGTCACTATTTTAAGTCATGATTGTATACAACCCCCAATGAGAACCAATGCAAGAGCTGTATCAAAATTTGTAATCATTTTGGTTGATTGATTCTTGCACTCTATAGTGTTTAACGACACAAATAAGTAGTTTGAAAACTAAAAGTGAATCACAGTTTTTCATATTTACACTGGCATCATTCCAAAATTACTCAAACAGAAACACATCTCCTTTTGGTTCCTTTTAAAACTACAAACACTTCTTAAATCATATCAAGCCTCTGAATTGAGAAGAACTTTTGTATGGCATAAGAAAGTGGAAAGGAAACTTTTTTTTTTTTCCTGAATCCATTTGTTGCGGAGAATTTCAGAGGTGTTTGAAGTGCTCATTCCATGTTTTATTTATTTACTCTTTTTTTTAAATATAAAATTTCACAATTAATGGCAGCTACTTGTCACATTGCTACTACAATCCTGATTATAAACACTGACAGTGCCAGTCAGTATCTTTATCAAGGCACATACACCTCTTGTATTGGAGATCATTAAATGAAAGTGTGTACTGGTGAGTGTAGGTATTTGCATGGCATGGTGTTGTGAAAAAAAATACATGCATGAGTTTAAATCCAATCTTTAAAGGAAGAGAAGTGAAGTTGTGCTCATAAATGACATTTGCTCTTTCATGCGAGTTAAGTCTATCACAAGCTGACATCACAGTGTGTGTTGTTTTAACTTTATTTTCCTCAAAGTACCGTGATTGGTATGGTAGTATTCATAATGACGTTGGTGTTCGGTCTTGAAGGCTGCTTTGTGAGGGCAAGAGAAGTCTTGTGTTTTTCTAGGAGGAGTCTGATGGCTTATATTGTTTGTGAATGAAAGGGAGGGAGGAGTCAAACATCCCAAGTTGTAGTAAAAGAGAAGCCATGAGTGTGAACGCTCACACTGGTCTTGCTTTTAAAACTATTTGCGCTCAGCAGTACAAGGAATGGTCAGTCATATTCATTATAACGAAGGGCCTCTTTGATTGTGTGTTCACGATGGACACAATTAGCTACATTGATTCTTTCTGACTGATTTTGTTGAACAATCCCTTTCACATCCTCCCATCATGGTCATTTTACCTTCATTTTCTCATAGGACCTCTTAAAAATAAAAATAAAAACACTGAAGTTTTTTTTCTTAATTGGCCCAAATGTAAAGCTTGGCTACACTGCACAATTGAAGCCCGTTCCCAACCAAAATCCCATTTAGCCATCTCATTTTTTTTTTTAGCTTGAGCCAAAAGCAAGCGTCATTTCTTTGGCGATGCTAGTCATGGCGCGTACAGGCGGGAACGAGGAACGATTGGTGATGGGAGAACAATTGGATGCCTGTCTAATAATGATTTGCGTTCCGACCAATCTCCCTTGCTTTGAACAGCATGTTAAAATCGTGTTAAGGCTTTTTGCTCCTTGGCCTATTTCTTGGAGTTTTTAGCATGGAGCAACGCACAAATGATAAAGGAAGCCCTTGCTCTGTTTTTGGTATTAGTATTCACAGTTTTAGTTTTAGTCTTCAGCTGGCATCATCTTCTTGTTTTGTTTGGCAACTGCTTGAAACACACCTTGTCCTGATCCATTTTTTTCCACCCAAGTCGCATGATTTTTGAGTATCAGACGGCTACCGAGTCGGATCTATAGTTCTTTGGCCATAGAATTTCCCCCCACAAGCTTTGTAGAATATCTTTCGTCTTGCCCTGACTGTCAGTTATGGATGCAGAATGTTTCCACCTCTTAGTAAATGCCTTGTTTTTCTTAATGAGTTTGAAAGTTGTTGTTTTTTTCTCTCTGACTCTGAACACAAGTTTTGGGGAGAAAGGCGACGCCCACTGTGTGTTGTACTACAGAGTGCACTGCAGACGCACAAACTGTGTTGCTCTGTTACTGTCACCTTTATAATACCGGCATTCAAAAACCTGAAAAGTGACATTGTTTAATATAAAACTAGCTATTGCTCTTCCATTTGGCAAGTACCAATGGATTACTTGGTCTTTAAAAATGAATGCAATGAAATAAAATGTTAAAAATTTTCTAGCCAATACAGAGTAGCTGAAAATGAGGTCATCGGCTCGGGACGACTTTAGCACAGAGTGAAGCGGTTACAATCTCCTGTAGTTTATTTTCAAGTCCATGCACTGAGTAATAAAGTACTGTAGTCACGTTGCACAACAAAGATGAGTTTGCAGTACACCAGCATTCCTCACATGGTCTACTTTTTCACATTTGAATTGGTGTGTTGTTGTTGTTGTGATGGATTGTGTTGCACGACGCCACGACTCCCCCACCAGTGTTGTGTGCTTTGTTATTCTCCAACTGTTCTGGGATCAACTAAATGTGCTTCCGTGCTACACCGAATGTTCCGGAATATACTGTCGAGCCTGGCCTCGGGCTGATATGATGGCCCGAGGGGAAGTTGGGGGTCACTCGCAGCAATCGCACACGTCATCCTTCCAACAAAAATCGAAATGAAGTACGATAGTTGAATCGTGAAATTGGAGATATTTACAAGATAAGTAAATCAAAATCAAATGATCAATTTAGTTATCATTTATTCTCATCAAGTGCTGTTGAGCTCAACTCATTACAACAACTAATTAAATAACTCCAATAATTTGATTACAAAAAAAAGGTGATGCAAAATCTCTGCCTCAATAATTTACAGTGATTTTATTTTTCCCCAGTAGGGCTAATTTTACTACAGTTCTACACGCCATTCTGTGTCAAAATAGGTTAACGACAGAGAATGTCCAACGTTTGGGATCATTTCACACTTTACAAGAAAGATAAAAGTAGACTGTGTACCACAATGCGACGTCTAGATGTTCAACTCGAGGTAACGTTTTGATGTTAGCCACCTCTACTTTTTTTTCTTTTTTGTAACGCCACTTCACTCAACACGCAGTTGACACCGAGCAAACTCTACACTCTCATTTGCTGGCACCCACGTCACTCACCAGGCCAGACCCTTGTCTTTTAAACACTTAAAGTCACAAATACTACTCCAAAATGTGCAGATGGTGATGTATCTCACATGCAACATAGTATTGCATTGATGGGACACTCAAATCTAAAATATGAAATAGCTGCAGCCTGAGAACAGAGTTTTGTAAACCAAGGTTCCGCCACTGTAATTATTACTTAATAGAGACATCGGCAGCTCGAAAAGCTGTCCAAGGACATTTAGCGGCAGCAAAGTGGCCGGCGCACGGACGCCGAGGGAACACTCTCTGTCTGCCAGTTACTAAGCAACAGCCTTCCCCAAAAATGTGGAGGAAAAAGCGCAGGGGCCTAACTTTGTCTTGTCGCTGAGTGTCGGCCATATTACTCGGGCACTGCAGTGGGCACTCAAAATGGATGTGTTACTTCCCGGCGAGTGCGTAGGTAGAGATGCTACTCGGCGTGTCAGCGTGCGTTGAGCGAGTGTTAAGTACTAGCGAAGCGGTGGCATGCTCGCGCGGCGTGATGTCCTTTTTAATTGTTGTGGATCAAGTGCAGCAACACGCGTGTAACACAAACAATGCATGTGTGTCTGTGCGTGTGTTGAGCAGTTTGTCTGGGTGGTTTTGATTTCTTCTCTTCTTCTCTCCGTTCCAATGCTTCCCCCTCTCCTATGCAGCAAGGACAAGTTTGGAAGGTTTGCAAAGTTTATCACCTTCCACTGATGAACCTCCCTCCGTCCCACCCTCCCACCTTCCCACCCTCTCTTCCCTTCACCCACCCTTTGACTCCTTCCTCATCTCTCCTTCCCTCCCCTCGTGGCTACCTGTACTGATCTGTTGGTCCTCTGTGCTTTTTCATGTTTCAATTGATGACTGTGGGCTCCCTTCACAGAAAGCAAATTCTCTTACGTTTGATGTGACTGATTAAAAATTAAAGCAGGTCAGTCAAACCTTGTGGAGAGGTTGATGATTAGGCCAATTTTAGAGTCCTTGAGTTTAGGGCGTGCGTTACGTTTTCTTTCCTGATTAAAAATAAACAATGTGGATTACATAGTTTCCAAAAGGCTCTGAACGTTCCGTACACAAGAGTAACAAAATTGATTGTCCTCACAGTGCAATTAATGATATCTCAACATAAGTTAGATATACTTTATCATTAAAGTTCGGTTTAAATAACATACTGTTGTCCTACTTAGCCAACAAGCTAACAAGTTTTGAGTGCCCATAAAACTTTTTTTTTTTAACCAATTAACTTGTTTCTAATGTTAATACTTTAGTGATTATGGGGTTGCAAAGATTAATCGAATAGTTTGAAAAATTCCATCGAACGATTGCAGGGTTTCCCTCAGTGCTTTATAGTTCTGGCGGTCTGTCAGGCTTTTCTTGTATGGAGTTTACCACTGATAGAAGTTATTGTAATGCCACAACTAATTGTCAACAATAGACACAGCTGCAAGTACACCTTCAGTCACTTTCTCGAACAAACGGTAACAAAATCAACACATAATAAACATTCTTAATTGTTCTATGGCTACACTCAACAAGACACAGACTGACTGGTTAGCCAATTACCAGCCAGCCGCTAAACCCTAGACAGCAACAGCCAATTCTACTTTAATTGTGCGACACCCACGTCACTCACCTAGGCCTGCTGAAGCCAGGACAACATACTGTTGTAGAAGAAATTTCAAAAGTTGTTGGGATGTTTTGCGTAAATGGGAAAATAAACATAATAAAATAAAGTCTGCAATCCTAAATCTAGCCAGCGCATAAAAGTGTAGTGTAGCGACCAAGAAACCAAAATGGAGGGCATGCAGTTGTAGTGACGTTAACGTTGCCAGCCTTGGGTACCACACGCCATTCACAATCACAAGGTTGTAGCTGTAGACATGATTTGGAGATATCAAACTTCACTTTCCAACACTCCCTTCTTACTTCCTGTTTGACTTTGGCCTGCACCACTTTTAGGCAGCTAGCAAGGCTTCAATGGTGGAATCCATAATTCCTCTATTACTTAAAGAATCAGTCAACAGACGAATACAAACGTTCCATTCATAAAATGTCACAAAAATGCTTAAAAAAAAAAAAGAGTTATATATTGGAAGAGGTGAAATGGCCGAAGGGCCCTCTCGCAATTATCTTCCATCATTTGCCACGTGGCCAATTTGAAGAAGGCCAGCGGTAGCTGCGAGCGGAGGCAAGATGAAAGTCTGTTCTGGTATCCTGGCAACCGCTCGCACGCTCCTCCCCCACCACTCCCACTTATTCCCACGCCGTCCCTCCATTGGCTGCGCCGTTCCCTCCTTCCTTTCCTCCATCCATCCTTCCTCCCTTCATTCAGTCCGACAGCTTTATGCACTGTAACGCTCCATGTCAGTGAAATCCTGCAATTGCAGTTGAATCCAATTCATGCTGAATCAACGCCACCTGATAGCCGCACACATGAAGATGTTTCCTGATTTTTGAGCTCGTGCATGTTTGAGCACACGATTCCTCTTGTGCGCACAATCACAATCCCCAGCTCGGGTGTTTCCATCGAATGTGGAATGCCAAAGTCATTGACTAATTGCATGTGGGAAGCTCCTGTGCCACGACATTGCATCCACAAAATGTACATGTCGTCAAATTCGATTTCAGTCAAATCATCATTGGAACAGAGAAAAGAGCATTTCACTTGACAGCCTCTAGGGTGACTGCTTACTTGTAATTTGACACAAGAACATGTTGACGTAGTATTCGTGTTGTTATCTGGGCAGCCTGAGTGCGGCCAAGAAAAAAAGTTTCAGTTGTATATGCGGCCGGGGGCTGAGATTAATGTAGACTTGAACTGTCACATCTTAAAAGCTTGTCTGTTGTTGGTTTGGCCAGCAAACAGACAGCGGCCTTGCTGCAAGGAGAAAAGCGCTTTTGTGTGTTCGCTGTTCAACAGTGAATCAGCGTTTCGATCTTGAACACATCAGAACATTATTTTCAGTGCACCCCCCCTTTACTGTCAGAGCAAAACGTCGTTTGTGATGTTTAAACACAAACGTCACTGGTGAATAGCTTCAAAGCAAACCTGTTAGCAAAATCAACTTTTAAACTCGTATGCTGTTTGTTTGATTTCTTGGGTCGTTTTGCTTCCCAGATTGAATTCTAGCAGAAACACATCTGACGTAGTCGTTGGCAACAGTAGACGTGTAGTTATTCGCCACGTTTTCATATCTGATGTTTTTGTGAGCTTGTCTTTTCCGCTGGTATAGTTTTGTTCAGAGTCTTATTGGAAGTGTTTTGACAGTTGTAACTCAAATGCGGGTGCATTGTTGTTATTCCACTTGAAGTCATTGATTATTTTGTGTGTGCACACTATTACTTTTACTACTAGTAGTAGTACTAAATCTAAGTCTAAGGAAATTTGTACTTTACAATCAGCCCGTCTTTGGCACATGCATGAACTGCAGCTTGCTCACCATTCACAAACTACACTACCCATGATGCATGAGCTCTGTCGCTTCCCGCCAGTCGGACAAAATAAAAAATAGATAAATAAACGGCAACAACCAGGGTAGGAGGAAATAAACAGACGCACAACATTGTGGAGGGACCGCCTGTCATGTCATTTAACACTAATCAGATTTAAAGACGCTGTGGTCACATAAGTAAAAGATCATTTTAAATTCTGTTGAGAGACAGTGTATGTGCCTTGCTAGGTGCTGCTGTTTTGGTTAGTAAATTTTTTAGGGAGGGGGGGGGGTCAAAAAAAGCAAATATGATCTGAAGATATTATACTTGAGATCTATTTAATTCTTGATAGGAAAAGTAAGGCATCAATTTGTCTGTGGTTTAGATGATGCCTGGCCACCATTTGAGGAAATGCAGTATTGAAAATCATCATTGCCTGCCTTAAGCAAACATGAAAAGCACAGACGGACATGCAGGACTTTCCATTTTTGTGAATAGAAAACAAAAAGGAAATTGACCCTGTGCGTCTTCTGTTGGATTGTGCATCTTACGTGTCGACGCACAGGGCAGCAACCTTACGTCTCTTTTCATGTGGTGGACTTCAACTGTGAGCACTCACCCATGTGGATGAACCCGTGTCCACTTTTTGACTAACACGCCACGAGGAAGCAGACTATCAGATGAAATAGCATAGATAAAAAAAAGCAACAACAAATGTTTGATTTTTGTTTCTGCGCTCCTCACCTCGTGTGTCTTCTCCTCCTCAGGCATGTGGAGACCCCAAAGCCAAGCCCTCCTACCTGGTGGACAAGAACCTGGAATCTGCCGTCAAGTTCATCGTCAGGAAGTTTCCCGCTGTGGAGACGCGGAATAACAACGTGAGTTGCCTGCAGCTTGATTAGATTTGTTTCCTTTTCCTGCAGTGTCCATGATGTCAAATGGTTATTATCTCATTGGTTGGAAGCGTTCCTTCCAGATCTTTGGAGATGCTGCTTTTTTTAATAACACATTTTATGATTATGCCTTTGTTTGTGTGAAGCAGTCGTAAAACTTGAAAAAATGTGACATTCAAAAAAAGCGTGAGTGTGGAGAGTCATTAATTCCTTTAGCTTGCGGCGTGTGTGCTTATGTGAAGCGTGTGTGTGTGTGTGTATTGTGTACGCGTCTGGCTAACAGCTTTATTCAATATAAATGTGCAAAAATGGTCTCTTATGTTGTTTTCTGTTTCTGTGTGTGTTTGCATGCTAATCCTGGCTTATTCCGGACTTGTGCTTTTTGGTAAGTTTATTTGTGTGTTTCATTTGAGTTTTGTAATACTGTGATTGTTTATTTGGACATGTTTGCTTTTTTCGGCTGGCCACATTATTTGTATTTTTTTGCGTTCTGTAGTCCCGTGCATCTACCGAGTGTCTGTGGATGCTTTTTAAGCGTTTGCGTGTGCGAACAGACTAAAATCTCTCATCAAGCGGAGCTGACTTTGACTGAAAGAAGTGGGCTATAAACACACACCGGTACCCAGGACTGGTTGCCAGCCAATCACAGGCCACGTACAGACAAAAAAGTTTTCCCACTACCTACTCACATTAACCCTTCAAGACAATTTGGAGTCTTCATTGAAGTTAACGAGCATGTTTTTTGGACTGCGAGGAAGGCGGGAAAAAAACACACAACTTTGGGGAACACATCCACACATTTGAACCTCGACCTTTCACTGTGTTTACCAAGTTTGCCTCACACACTTAAAAGCCATCACACGTCTTATAAATGTTGAAAAAAATATTGTAATAACCTGGCTTCTATGACTTTTATGTCTAATAATGGTTAAACTTTTAAATGGTTACATGTCTGCATTTTGAGCTATTTCTAATCAGCGGGTTTGTTTACTTGAAAATGAAAAGTAATGTTTTCAGTCTCACCTCAAATAAGTGGTGATGTTACTGGACAGTTTACATTGTAGTTTTTTTTAGCCGGCATTCTGATCTCAAGAGTCTTGCGTGATGTTGCAGCAACAGCTGGCTCAGCTGCAGAAGGAGAAGTCGGAGATTCTGAAGAACTTGGCTCTCTACTACTTTACCTTTGTTGATGTCATGGAATTTAAGGTTGGACGTCACAAGAGTGAGCCGTCGATTATGTGCTGAATATCGGAATGAACGTGTTTGTGTCCCTCGACAGGATCACGTGTGTGAGCTGCTCAACAGCATCGACGTGTGCCAAGTTTTCTTTGACATTGTAAGTGCGCTCGTCACTGGAGTTGATCTTTTGTTACGCGGATGACGGACGTGACGGGACTGTTGTTTTCTCTTCAGACGGTGAACTTTGACCTGACGAAAAACTACCTAGAGCTGGTGGTGACTTACACTACACTCATGATCATTCTGTCACGCATCGAGGAGAGGAAAGCCATCATCGGCCTGTACAATTACGCTCACGAGATGACGCATGGAGCCAGGTGAGCAAAACGCACTTAAACTTTACACACACTCAGTGACGTGACTTCTAACGTGTGTGTGTGTGTGTCTGTGCGTGTGCGTGCACGCGGCAGTGACCGCGAGTACCCCAGGCTGGGCCAGATGATCGTGGATTATGAGAACCCTCTGAAGAAGTTGATGGAGGAGTTTGTTCCACACGGCAAGGTAGCCTGTCGATGCTAATTAGCATGTCAGCAGTCGGGGTGGAACAACGGGCCTGAAAAAAACCAAAAGAAATAACACATTGATTGCTTTCAAACCTGTGAAAAATATATTTAGCAGCATTCATTGTCATGGATTTTTGAAGATACTACTTTACACTACGTAAGGATGCACCGATTTTACTTTTTCCAGATCAAGTACAAATACTTACTTATGAATACTGACTGAATAACAAGTGCTGATAATGCCATTAATAATTGTATTTTGTCAAATATTGTTCAAAAACAAACTTAAAAAAAAATATGTGACTGCTGCTGTAAACATGAATTGTTGGCAAGCCAGCATCAATTGCAGGACAAATGAGTGAAAATCATGTCGAAGCAGACAAAATGCAATGAAATTTAGCAACAACACAATTTCATCTTTACAACTGCAAATTATTAGTTCAAGGCGGTATAATAGTTTGTTTGCAAAAAGTCAACTTAAAGGCGCCACCGATCACAATTTGAGCTCGAACGAAAGCTGTTTATGAGCACAACATGCCGTCAAATCAAATCATGTCAAATGGACTTTTCATGTTTGTGCTTTTGCGCAGTCTCTGTCCGACGCTCTGATCAGCCTTCAGATGGTCTACCCCAGAAGGAATCTTTCCGCCGACCAGTGGAGGAACGCCCAGCTGCTCTCGCTCATCTCTGCTCCCTCCACCATGCTCAACCCCGCACAGTCAGACACCGTGAGTGGCTCCAAATCACCTTTTCGCCTTCTTTCGAAATCAACTCCTAAGAAGATGAGCTGCAAGCGTGTCGTTCTCTCGCTTTCCAGATGCCCTGTGAATACTTATCTCTGGACGCGATGGAGAAATGGATCGTTTGTAAGTAGTTGAAGCGACGCGGTCCGACGTTCATGTTCCAGCTGAGCTTCCTGATCCACTCGCTTCTTTTTCTTGCGTCTAGTCGGTTTCATTCTGTGTCATGCGGTGCTGAACAGCGACGCGGCGGCGTTGTCGCTGTGGAAGCTGGCGCTGCAGAGCTCCACCTGCCTCTGCTTGTTCAGGGATGAAGTCTTCCACATCCACAAGGCTGCTGAGGATCTCTTTGTCAACATCCGAGGGTAAAAGGCGACACGGGGGGAGCACAAACTACACCCAAGTAGATAGAAATAGATGGATGGAAAAAAAGCTTCTTCTTTTTTCCAATTTGAGATTTTAATCATATTTTCTACTTTGTTTTTGGCAGTAGTGGTAAATCCAGGTCCAGAAAGTAAAAACCCTGCCACAGTTTGAAAAAAAAAAAAAAGAAAAAAGTATGGCTTTAGGCCCTGATGCTAGCTAGCTAGCTCCCTAGCAGGAAACGGGCACCATGGGAGCTAGCTAGCTAGCACCTGGGGCTAAAGCCAAGCTGTGGCTGTGTTTTCACTTTCTGGACCTAGATTTGCCACCTCCGGTTTTTGCAAAAAGCAAACACAGCCGGCACATTCCCGCGCAGTGCATCTGTGCCCCTTTCTCACCATTTTGAAATATGGCCTTTAAGCTTACAATCCTTTTACTGTCCACACGAATGGAAGAGAAAATGAAAGTCATTATTTAAATTGTGTTGTCTTTGGTTGTTTTCCAGGTACAACAAGCGCATCAATGACATCAGAGAGTGCAAGGAACAGGCGCTGTCTCACGCGTATGAGCACACTCGATTCCCAACCGCCATCACAGTCTTTTTGTTCCTCACACTTACCCAACTGATTTATTTAGTCACCTACATTTTTTTCTATTTCCATTTCCTTTTCTGCATTTGCGACCCGCTCATCTCATCTCTCCCGGGGAGTCTGACTCAGACGTCTCGCCTTCCTTTTTTCTCTCTTTGTTCCCTCTTTGTCTTCCCCACATTTCATCCTCTGTACTTAATCTGTCTACCGCTTTCATCTTTGTTCTCATTCTTCCCGCCATGGCTGTCATTTACTCACTTTGGTGTCTGGCGAGGCTTGTCCTCAAAGTGTCAAAGTTGCTTGTAAACTGGCGGCTGGTGCGCGTTTCCCATCTTGCGCGCTGACTTCCTCCTTCTGCCTGCCTGACTCCTCAGAGGCTCCATGCACCGAGAGCGACGCAAGTTTCTCCGGTCCGCCCTCAAGGAGCTGGCCACCGTCTTGGCGGACCAGCCGGGCCTGCTGGGGCCAAAGGTAGTAGCATGCCACACCCTCGGAATGCCATGTCAGATGCAGAGAACAGTGTTCCCCAGTTGTATCTACGTTCATCATTCTGATTCATCACTAGTCAGGTTTCCATCCAATTGTTTCGAATTTTTTAAGCGAATTGACTGAAAATGTGCAACAGACGTGCCACTTTTGCCCGTTTCCATCTGTTCTACTTTTGCGAATATTGAGAGGGGACTCCGCTGCTGTAGGTGGTGCTATACACCATAGCGATGTGTAATTCATGATAAACTGTAGCCTTTTTTTGCGGTTTCCCATTTAATATAGCATTAATAATATATTCGCTTCTTTAATTAATTCCAAATTGATTTCTGTTTGGTCCTCCCCCCAAACATACCTTACTTTCTCGTCTGACATTGCTTTGGGACTACAAACGTACGTGTGCCGTAATATCCGGTCAAAACGTGCAACGTGTATCCGGTCTTGCCAGCGTTTAGTCGCAAAACCTGTTTCCATAGGCAAAATTAGCATTTTTCTTTTTTCGATGCGCTTCAAAATCCACCTCCTAAGCGACTGATTTTGCAAGACTCGCAGAATATTGTGTTCTATAAAACATATTTACACATGTTTAGGTTTGAATGAATTAGCATGCATACTGTTTTATGGTAACAAATATCTTCAAAGAGCATACAGTATGAATACGCTTTCCTTTCAGGCGTTATTTGTTTTCATGGCGTTATCGTTTGCCCGAGACGAGATCATCTGGTTGCTTCGACACGCCGACAACATCCAGAAGAAAAGCACGGATGACTTCATCGACAAGTACGCGCTCTAAATGTCTTACGCGAGCACATGCTGGCATGCGCGCACGCAAAACATTTTTGCGTTTTGCTTCCCAGACACATTGCGGAGCTGATCTTCTACATGGAGGAGCTGCGAGCTCACGTGAGGAAGTACGGGCCCGTCATGCAGCGATACTACGTGCAGTACCTGTCCGGCTTCGATGCTGTCGTACTCAACGAGCTGGTGCAGGTGAGAGAGACGTCATCAATAAATGGCTTCAAGTGCATCGTTGACCGTGGTTCTTCTTGCCCACATGCGAGTGCATCGCAATATTTGCTCCTTTTCAAACTTGATTTTGTGGGTTTTTTTGTCTACCAGAACCTGTCCGTGTGTCCAGAGGATGAGTCTATCATCATGTCTTCCTTCGTCAACACGATGACGTCACTCAGCGTCAAACAAGGCAAGCGCAGCGGAACTGTGATCATGAACGCGAAGGCTCTTTTGGTGATCCGGACGAAACCTTGAAAGCGACCGTTAAAGATTGCGCAATTGAATGTGAATTGCGTTTTGCAGTTGAGGATGGCGAGGTGTTCGACTTCAGAGGCATGAGGCTCGACTGGTTTAGACTGCAGGTTGGGAAAAAAAATCATAATCAAAAATGTAAAAAGCACCTCTTTTTTTTTTGTTGAAGTCGTGTTTCCTTTGCACAGGCCTACACCAGCGTGTCCAAGGCCAGTCTCGGGATCGCCGACCACAAGGAGCTCGGCAAAATGATGAACACCATCATCTTCCACACCAAGATGGTGGACTCGCTGGTGGAGATGCTGGTGGAGACCTCTGACCTCTCCATATTCTGGTGAGCTTTAAGATGTGCTTGGTGACGGCTACTATTGACTACAATTACGCAACCGGCAAACATAAACAAGAAGTAACATTCACAATACAACACGTAATTAGCGACAACTAAAAACAAATCCCAGCATGCCTAGCGTCAACTTCTACAAGAGGGGTTGAAGCTGCACTAGCCAGCAGGCAGGCCTAGCAGAAATGTGCATAATAGCAACTCATCGGAGACTCGGGCACGATTAAATGTGCCTTTTAGCGGCATTCCTGCGTTTGTCCACGACGCCGAGTTTGTGATGCGTCCGTGAATTTAAAAGTGCGCCCGCTGTGTCAGTTTCTACAGCCGTGCGTTTGAGAAGATGTTCCAGCAGTGCTTGGAGCTTCCCTCGCAGAGCCGCCACTCCATCTGCTTCCCTTTGCTTTGCACACACTTCATGTCGTGCACACACGAGCTGTGTCCCGAGGAGGTAAGCGCGCGCGCGCACACACACAAGTCCCAATATGCCGAGTGTGGCATGTTGCATCTGTCTTCTTCATGCTAGTTTGTGTCCTTGGCTCCATCCCTGCAGCGGCACCACATCGGGGACCGCAGCTTGTCGTTGTGTAACATGTTTCTGGATGAGATGGCCAAACAAGCCCGAAACCTCATCACGGATATCTGCACTGAACAATGTACTCTTAGTGATCAGGTAGGAAGCCGCGCGGACGACTGGCCCGACTCCGTCATGTTTGCCTAGTAACAGTAACGGGGAAAAATATCTCGGGGAAGGTCTTGAGATTTGCAAGACAGTTTGACAAATAGAGAAAATAAAGCCAATGACGAACAGGATATTGAATTGAATTGGAGTCGTTGACGGACATCTGTCTCCATCGACGCCGTGCCTAATGCAAGATTTAACAAATGACACGACGATGATTGTTGTTGTTTAACATTGTTTGGCTGTTTTAAAAGAGACGTGGATGTTTATTGGGTTTGAAGCCACCTCCATAATAGCACCACCTCCATCTTCTAATTGTTTACAAGCAAATAAAAGTCACAAAGAAGACGCTAAAAGTCCTTATGCTGTGATGGGATTTAAAGGCCATTTTATAATAATGCTCGCTGTCACATTAATGTCGGGGTTGTTTTGTTGGCGCGTGACATAAAAAGCCTCTTACGTTGACGTGCGATCTCTCCGCCAGGCTGCGCTCAAGCCAAATCGCCGCGTTAAACATCGTTTACGGCCGACCTGACAATCGTATTCCATCTGTCCGACCGAGCGGCCCTCTCTTATTTCCCTTTGCCGGCAGCTGCTTCCCAAACACTGTGCCAAGACCATCAGCCAGGCCGTCAACAAGAAGAGCAAGAAGGCCACGGGAAAGAAGGGCGAGCCGGAGCGAGAGAAACCGGGAGTGGAGAGCATGAGGAAGAACCGACTACTGGTCACTAAGTAAGAACGCGTACGCACACTGCAGGTTTTGGGCCTCCTTAACGTGTGCCGTTTTCTTCTTCTTCTTCTTCTTCTTCTTCCCCCAGTCTGGACAAATTGCACACGGCGCTATCAGAACTCTGCTTCTCCATCAACTACGTTCCCAACTTGGCGGTGTGGGAGCACACGTTCACGCCGAGAGAGTACCTCACTTCACATCTGGAGATCCGGTTTACCAAGTAAGGATCTACCGGAGGGTTTGAGCATCGACTGACTTGACTTGAGTCACCAAATATGACTTGGGACTTGCTCGGCTGGACTTGGACTTGTTTGGGTTGGCCCATATTGCTTTATAATGAAATCCCCGATTGTGTTCCCAAAATACAAATACCATTTTTTTATTGTTTTTTTTTTTCCCTCCTTCAATAAAAAGAAAAAAGCAAATTATTAAAACTTGGGGAAAGTATTCCCCTAAGCATTTCAATATAATAAATGTTTGACTATTGTTATTATTATTTTTTAAATATACACATTACACAGTATTTTATTTTATTTTTTGGGGATGAAAAAGCCAACGATAGCGTGCATGGTATGCAGCTCAAAGATAAGACACAACTTCGACATCTACCTTCTTCTTTCATTTTAAGACCCACAAAGAGACATAAACCACGTTAACTTAAAGAAGCTGAAGTACACGCACACGTTGATGTCGCACGAAGCAGTAGGAAAAAAAGCCAAATGGACCCGCTGTCCTCCCTCCAGGTCCATCGTGGGCATGACCATGTACAACCAGGCCACTCAGGAGATCGCCAAGCCCAGCGAGCTGCTGACCAGCGTGCGGGCCTACATGACGGTGCTGCAGTCCATCGAGAATTACGTCACCATCGACATCACGCGGGTTTTCAACAACGTCCTGCTGCAGCAGACGCAACATCTGGACAGCCACGGCGAGCCCACCATCACCAGCCTCTACACCAACTGGTCAGTCTCAAAACGTGGCCCGCCGACATTCGCTAACGTCTGCGCATTCTCATCAGACTTGATTGAACTCTTTTGTAAATGGATTCGAACACGAGAAGGACTTTAACAACTGAACAAATGAGACGTGACGTGACAGATATATAATAAGCCTGTGACCACGATAAATGTCTGTTAAATGGCGACTGGAATCGTCTTATCAAAAAATCAACCGCAGCAGTGGTTTAAAAAAATAAAAAATAAAAAAGGCAAAGTTGTGCGCAAACAAGAAAGCCAGAGTGAAACATGACTTTTACGGTTGAAGTGGTGTCCACTAAAATGCCATTTGCAGTCGTCATGGAAACCAACCTTGATGTCAATTATCAAACGGCGGCGCAGGTACCTGGAGACGTTGCTGCGGCAGGTCAGCAACGGACACATCGCTTACTTTCCCGCCATGAAGGCTTTCGTCAACCTGCCCACGGAGAACGAGCTGACCTTCAACGCCGAGGAATACTCCGACATCTCAGGTACGAGCGCCCGCGCATCCTCGCCACTAAAATGTAATCAAATACAAAGAAAAAGAAAACAATCATGATCGGCGACTGTCCTTGCGTTTCCTGCCAGAGATGCGCTCGCTGTCTGAGCTGCTGGGACCGTACGGCATGAAGTTCCTCAGCGAGAGCCTCATGTGGCACATCTCCTCGCAGGTGGCCGAGCTCAAGGTACGAGTGGCCTCACGCGGCACGGTTGCGAGCCTGGCCATCTCTCTCAACGCGGGTTTGTGTGCGCAGAAATTAGTGGTGGAGAACATGGAAGTGTTGACCCAGATGAGAACCAGCTTTGACAAACCCGACCACATGGCGGCGCTCTTCAAAAAGCTCACCTGTAGGCATCATTTTTCTTGATTCTTCGGCAAAATTGACATTTGACTATTTTTGGGGGTGGATACAGATCCGATTTCTGATTTTCAACATTAGCACCACGTTGAATTTTTTGTATATCAAAAAAGCAGATGATAAAAACATTATTTAAAAGATTATTTAAAGGGATACTTGACTCATTGATCCATTTTCAGCAGTCAAAAGTTAATTTTGTCCAGAATAAATTTGATAACTTCCTTGTTTTTAATGTACAATTAATACCTTTAAAAACAAATTTTTCTACTTGTTGTCGACTAAAGATGACATCACCTGTGCTGAGGACGTAGGTAACAACCAATCATGGCTCAGTTTGCTGACCAAACCCAGAAAACAGGTGAGCCATGATTGGTCCTTACCTACTTCCTCGTCATCTTCAGTTGACAGCAAGTGAAAAATTTTGTTTTTAAAGATATTAATTGTCCATGAAAATTAATAAAGTTATCAAAATATATTTTTTTACTGCTGAAAATGGCTCAATGAGTCAAGTGTCCCTTTAACGCATGAACTTGACGATTAATTGCCCAGTCTTAATGTTTGGTCGTCTGTGACGTGGCTATTTTTTTTTTTTTTTTTTTTGTAGCCGTGGACAGCGTCCTGAAGAGGATGACTATCATCGGCGTGATCCTGTCATTCCGCTCCCTGGCCCAGGAAGCACTGCGAGACGTAAGGCGCTGGAATACAAGCACGCTCGATGTCACGTGACGTTTGTCATCCTAGCAGACCATCAGCTGTAATGCAGCCACAGTCAAATTCAATTGCCTTTTCTGGGGACTCCAAATGCAATAACGTGCTCCATTTACCAAACATAACTGTGCAATCCAATAAATAAAATGCTAAAAATGTCAAGTGGGAATGAAACATTATACGGTTTTCACATGCTGTGTGTATAATAAGTGACAGATGACCGCAAGATATCCCACTGAATCTGTGATGGTTGTTTTAAAGTGCTTTAAAAAATAAAGTTGAGATGAGTAATAATTTATATTTAAGAATAAGATTCACCTACATCTAACCTTTTTTATTTTTATGATCATGATGTGCTGCTGTGTCTGTTCTTCCTCCGCAGGTGTTATCTTGCCACATTCCCTTCCTGGTCAGCTCGGTGGAGGATTTCAAGGACCACATTCCCAGAGAAACGGACATGAAGGTACACTCGGCAGCGTCACGCCACTACATTTCCGTTTTGGAACTAGAAATAATCAAGTCAATAAAAAAACATGTTTGCGTCTGTGCCCAGGTGGCCATGAACGTCTACGAGCTATCTTCCGCCGCCGGTTTGCCCTGCGAGATCGACCCGGCCCTGGTGGTGGCGCTGTCCTCGCAAAAGAGCGGTAGGACACACACACACACACACACACACACACACACACACACATGTATGTGTGCCATGTGAGCTTGCACAAAATGTTTTTTTATGATGTGTGTTTGTAGAGAACATCAGTCCAGAGGAGGAATATAAGATAGCGTGTCTGCTGATGGTGTTTGTGGCCGTTTCCTTGCCAACGCTGGCCAGCAACGTGATGTCGCAATACAGCCCCGCCATCGAAGGTACGCACACACAAACGTACATTCGCTATATCCTCACTCGGGTCACGTTAGGGCAGTCCTTCTCAAATAGGAGGGGGGGCGGGGGGGGTGCGATGCCAAAGTGTTTTTTTTCTTCTTCCATGTACTAGAATAACATGTAATTGCACATCCACTACAGTAGGTGGCAGTCACGCTCTCATTGTCAGAGCGTGCACAAGGAGCTTTAGCTCCTCTGGAAAGCCGTAATTACCACAATTTTAAAAAGAAATTACACTATTTATTAGAGATAGACAGATATGGTGTTTTCAGGGCTGATACCGATGTCGATTATTAGTATTCAAGGAGGCCGATAACCGATATTTGAAGCCGATATTCAGTAGGAAAAAAAAAAAGGGGGGGGGGGGTAAAATTAGCGCCAACATTTTTTTTAAATACAAATGCCAATCTTAACTCTTGTCTTAAAACATGTTTTTTGAAAAAAAAAAAATCTGATTTATCAAAATGTGTAAGTTTTTATTTATTTAATTTGACATCACATTAATTGACATAATTTTAAATTTCTAACAAAACGTTCAGGGAGCTCCCAAGGCACAGTACGTCTTAAAAAGTTAAATGAAAATTTAAGCAAATACCATTTCTAAATAAATAAATTTTAAATATTTTTTCCCCAAAATTTTCAAAACTTGCCAGAAAGTTATCTCCACACACACACACACGGGACTGACAAAAATCCTAACTGGACAAACTGTTGACACCTAAATACTTAAATTGATTATTACTACATTTATTTTAAGAATTAATTTGGTAAAAAAAAAAAAAAAAAATGTTTTTAATATATTTTAAAACAGAAGATGTACAAATTTTCTGGAGTATGAAATAGAAATCCTTTTCTTTCATGGGACACAAAATGATGTGTCGGGCCGGATCTGGTCCCCGGGCCTCGACTTTGACACCTGTCTTTTAACGTGCCGTGTTGCCAATTTGAGCAACGTCAGGCTCCAAATATGAAATCTTAAATGTCAAGTAGACTTTGTTTTCCATTTGAAGAAAAAGTAGAGACGCCTCCCGAGCCGAAGCAAACGTTCAAGGACGTCCCACTCGTGTGTTGGCGTGAAACGGAAGAGCGAGACGTCGGCGGCGCTCCGCCGTGTTGCGACCGCGTCGGGAAATGTCATTTACTGCTCCAGTGGCACGAGGCGGCGGCGCACCGCATGCAAACCGGCCGCGATTGATTCATTACGGCGCAGCTTCGCCGCTTATCTCCACGTTAAGGTCACTCCACTCGGCGGCGCTAATTAAAGGTGATTATTGTAAAAAGGCTGCGCTGACTAAAGTTGATTCTGTGGCGTGGCGGAGCGAGAGCCTCTTGATGGAGTCATTGAGACGCGCCGACGCTAACAACCTTGAAATGAAAGGCGCCATTGTTAATCAGGGCCGTTGGAAGAGGATAATAACTCGTAATAGGCTCTTTTGTTAGTATGAAGCACATCTCAATATCACACACACACGCTAACACACACATTGTGTGTTAAATGTCACTTATATTTGGTATCAAATACCTGAATGGCGTCCATCTTGTCCTGTCTAAAAGAACACTTTGTGTCCCGTTACATTTTAAACCGGTGACGGGAAAACTTTTGTGCTCACTAGTCATGGACCGACTGATCAGGTCATTTGGAGGTAAGTTAAAAAAAATAAAAAATAAATGTATGCTCCCTTCAAAAACGTTAATAGTTTCTTGTTTTAATTGTAACTAGAGCTGTCAAGCGATTAGATTTTTAAATCAGATTGATCACATCTTAGAATTTTGATTAATCTCGATTAATCGCTTACTTTTTATCAACATTTTTTGCCCGCCAAATTTAAAAATATGCGTTAATTTTTCCAATTGTTCCCCTGCACACGCTCCTTCTCTTTTTCAAATCAGTTCATTATTTGCACAATTTAAAATGAAATAAAATGACCCAAATAGTTTGACATGAAATATTCTGAATGTCATATGCCAACATTTATTAAATACTTTACTTGAATGCATGCAGTTATGTTTATTGCTCAAACACCTCAGCTAAAGGATCATCTGTGGTCAAAATTTATAGTGTGATTAATCTGCATTAATACGTGACTAATGCGATCATTTTTTGTGATTAGTTAATTAGCTTTAACAGCACTAATTGTAACACTAATATAATTTCAAACTCATCTTACACAACATTAACTTAGCTTAAAAATGACAGATTGGGGGCGGGGGGGGGGGGGGTCGATGGTGTACCACGATGACATACTGTCTTATTTAACACCAATTACTCTCCTGCGTTCCAAATTGGGCTTTGACGCCATTTTGTAACATTTCAAAGCAATTACAAAAAAATTAATAATAAATTAGACTAAAAATGTGTTTATTTATGAAGTTAATATTGCAGGACTGTTAAAGGAAAAGCTTGGTGGGCCAGCCAGCCCCCCACCCCACACACACACTCCAGCCTGTCCCTAAACTTTTGTCACCCAAGAAAGAGGAGCCAGCCTGTGCTAACGATGTGCATTTGCTGCCCCCTGCAGGCCACTGTAACAACATCCACTGCCTGGCCAAAGCCATCAACCAGATCGCCGCCGCACTCTTCACCATCCACAAAGGAAGCATCGAGGACCGCCTCAAAGAGTTCCTGGCTGTAAGAAGTTCAACTTGACTACACGTTTGTTTTCCAACATATTGTATGTGACGTCATCCCATTCTTCATTCATTTTCTCCGGAAGAACCTTGAGCCGTCATTGACCGCACGTCAACAAGTCGACCACCTAACTATACTGTTGTGTTATTGCTTTCGGTTGACAGCAATTAAGAATACGCACCGCAGAAGAAGCCAGTTTGTGTGCTAGCGTGTCATTCATGACGTGTGTGTGTGTGTGCGTATGTGTACGTGTGCGTGTAGCTGGCCTCGTCCAGCCTTCTGAAGATCGGCCAGGAGACGGACAAGATGACGACGCGTAACAGAGAGTCGGTTTACCTGCTGCTGGACATGGTGAGATTTGATGCATATTTTAAATGATGGTCAACAAAAACAGCACTAAAATGAATTCAAAAGGTGAATTACGATACAGTTGGGGAACACTACGTCCTTATTTGTATTTGTGGTAGTGTCCATTTGTGTGTTTGATGTGTGTGGTTGTGTTGTCAGATTGTGCAGGAGTCGCCCTTCCTGACCATGGACTTGCTGGAATCCTGCTTCCCATACGTGCTCCTGCGGAACGCCTACCACGCCGTCTACAAGCAGAGCATCAGCGCCAACGCATAAACACGCGCACACACACTCCTGCCGTCTGCTTCCGTTGTAGACGCACAACTGACAGTACACTAAAACATATTTCCACATACACACGACGGTGTTCCCCCGCCCATTTGCTATTCGCTACTTACAAGTTGGCATATGCACAGATTTTTTTTTTTGTAAGAACCTGCCCTCCGTTATTTGCTGAAGAACTCATTTTCAAACACCCATAAGTGCCAAAACATCTCACCAAAGCACCGTCTAATGGAAAAGTAGTGCTCCGGCGCATCTTGTGGCAGGAACAAAATGGAATTGAGGCAAGGAGCTTCTATTAGACAGGCTAATAAAAACTCTTTTTTTTTCTTTTTTTTTTTGTAGTGCTTTGGCACCATCTTGTGGCATCTATAAGAAATGATAAAACCTTCCTGGGCGGCATCAATTTCTTGCAGATTGTCACTTTTGTCCCCATCCCACGCAATTTTGAGGATTACAGAGGAGCGATGCTGCAGAAAAAAAAAACATTTAGAATTGCTTATAAATGCCACAAGATGGCGCCAAAGCACTACTTTTAAAAAAAAAAAAAAACAATAGACACGACTTCAGCCCTTTATTAGAAGCTCCTCTTCTAAATTGTCACCTATAGATCTTACCTGATAGCAGCAAACCACTACATTTGTCTAAAAGCGCCACCTCAACTCACAAGATGGCAGCAAATCACTGCTTTTGTTGAAATTAAGATCCTCAACCCATAAACCCCTGCCACCAACAGGGCTACTTTTGTCTAAACCAAGCTACTTCAACATAGTTTGTTGGCATCCAAGAGAGATGGCAACACAAATAAGTGAGTTTTTTAGCCACCAACAGCGGATGGGTCCCCCCCACACACACAAAAATCTGTAAATATGCAAATGCTGAATTGTGAATATTCATGGGTTCACTGTACGGTAGTGCTACCAAGTCAAAACAAAAAATACACGCATACACTCACTATGTAAACAAGTACATACGATGGCTGACCAACCAACATGTGACACAAACATACGAGCTGGATGAAGTTGGGGATCAGTCGACATTTATTTGTGTTTTTATTTCTTTAAAACAAAAAAAAATATTTCATGCTGTTGCTAGGGGAACCGTAACCTTGGCAACACAAAACAAACGTGAGCGTTTGTTATACGAGGACAAAAAAATTATAAATAAATAGTATATATAAATATACAGTCTATATATTGAGTTGACACTAAACTATTTGACGGCTTGTATGTGGTGGTGACGGATTTGGATGATTTCTTTCCTTGATGTTTATTTTTTATTTCTGCTCGAGGAGGGCGGCTGACGTTTGCTTGCCGTTTGTGTACATTTTCCGTTTGTTACACGGACAGTCGAATCATTTTGCCGCCTCGTGACATTTCATAGCAAAAACACTCGCGCACGCATACACAAGTTGTAACGTGGTGATTTTGGTTCTTTTCTAGCTAGTGCAACAAACTCTTTGTGGGTTATATAAAAAAATGTTTTTGATGTGAACTCAACTGGTCTGTTTTTACGTTTTCTTACTTTTTCAATTGTGTTAACAACACTACATAATGTTTGTGTGAGAGAGGGGAGGGGAGGGGGAGGGGAGGGTGGGATGTGGTTTCATGCATTCTGTAACATAGTGGAGTAAAAAAAAAAAAGACCAGTATGTCCTCAGCTGCTCTTAATCACGGTTAATAAAGTACAAGTGAACATGTCTTCATTTGTCTGCGTGGACTCTCAGCAGTTTGTTCTTTGCAGCCTAGCTCACTTCACCGCAGTACATGACAGGTACCAGTAGAGGGCGCTCTGTTTTTTTTTAATAACTTTAATTTAACAGAAGAATACAAGTCAAGGAAATCGTCGTGTGCTTATCAAGCCTTTATTTGGAAAATGGATTAGTGATCCCATTTATGAACAGGTGACAAGTTTGATATATTATTTAGCAGTCATGTCCACGAAATGAGTCTAGAATGAAGTGAAATGTCAAACGACGATTTATTTGACTGAATACTTTACTGAATGCTTGTTAATGTACATTGTCCTGTGAGGGGCCTCCATTTTCAGAAAGTCTCCCATGTGTCAAAAATGGAGTCAAGCCAAGCTTCAGGTTGATATTGACTTACCGTGTCTGACGACTTGACAACTTTTCCTCCTCTTCGCTCGTCAACACCGGCAAAGCAGCACCTGCTGCTCGGTGATGACGAAGGCAACTTTGACCAAATAACATTTGGCAGCCTCGGCCTCAAGAGAAGCGAGGCTTGCAGCAGAGTCGTGAAGCCGAGGCCTCCAGTGCAGATGATTCCTCATGACCGCATTCACGCCAGCAGACATGATTAAATAAAATGTTCCATCTCTTCAAATGTGCGCGACACATCAGCATGGCATCACGTACGCCGCCGCGCGCCGGTGGCCAACCCTGGTCCTCGAGAGCCACAATCCAGCCTGTTTTCCATGTTTCTCTCCCCTAACACACCTGGTTCATGATCAGGATCGTTATTAGGCTTCTGCAAAGCTGGCTGATTAGCTGATCATTAGATTCAGCTGCGCTGCAGGAGGGAAACATGGAAAACAGGCTGGATTGTGGCTCTCGAGGACCGAACTTGGCCACCCCTTTGTCGTACAGCATCAAAGCGCACACACACACCAGAGGCGCGAAACAGATGTGGAGACACAGCAGCTCACTTTCCCACTCATTTTTATTTTGAGTGTAACATAAATTTTAATAAAGTTATACACTTGTGAGAAAAAAAACTTCAACAGAGCAAAGCATGAATGTAAGAAGCAACACAAGAGAAAGTTACGCAACAGTCAACACAATCATTAGTCATCAAAAACTTCATTTTATCTCCATTTTATAATGACTATTTTAACTAGCGGTATTCTTTGTCAATTGCTTGAACGCTTACTTGTCTCTGCGTGCCCTTGGGATTGACTGTCCAGGGACGCACAGGGTGCGAGCAAGCGTAAAAGTGGAAACCGCTTTTACGTGGAGTCATCATCTTAGCAAGGTTGAGCAACAGGCAGAGCGTCACAGCCTTCGTTTTGAGCTGTGAACTTATCAAACCCCTTGGAATGGAAGGTCCCGGTGACCCTGACCGACCTGGTCACCATGCTGACATAGGTGCGCTTGAGACGGGCCGTGAACGGGACCTTCAAGCTGGTCGGCCTGGCCAGCAGTGTGACGTTGCACGAATGACGGGGGGGCACCTGGATGTGCGTCGTAACGGGCTGACTGGTGGTCTTGGTGATGGAGGTGGTCCCTTGAGACAACTTGAAGGTGGAGACGGGCTTGAAGTCAATCTTTTCTTCATTGAGGAAGGGGGTTCCGTCCGTGATAGTGACGCCGACTTCCACCAAGACCCCGAAGTTGATCTCCCACTTCCGGGTTGACGTGAAGGAAAAATAGAGAGTGGCCTCGTCGTTGAATGGCTGGCAGGTCCAGTTTGGAATTGAGTGCTTCTGAGTGATATACTTGAGACGGGTGACGCCCACTGTTTCGTATTTGATGTCCATCAGGTGCTCCTCCTGGACGTCTTTGTTCATCACCAGGACCTGGTACTCCGGGTACGTCCAAACGCTCCGCCCCCAGGGAAGGTTGAACACCTTTCGGCTAACTTCCACTTCTCCCAGTCCGTAACGATTCTTCCCAATGCAGTAGTCTTTGTTGACGCAGGTCTTAATAGAATGTGGAGATACTGAACCGTCGTCTTCGTATTTCCACTCCAGAACCGCAAAGTCGGCAACGTTGACCAGCAACTCGAACCTCGTTTCGGTGTACACCGCTGTGTTGGAAGTGTAGACACAAGCATTCCTGCCTTTGTTGGGGACGAAGTAGCCTGGGTGGCAGTCCACTTTGCAGATGTACTCTGTGCGGCTCATGTACGAGTTGTAGATGGACACGGCGTGATCTGGGACAGAGCCAGTCCACTTCTTCCATTCCAGGTTTGCGTCGTCAGGCAGCACGTCAACCAGGGGAATTTCCTGCCTCTGTTCCGGATCGAGAATGGAAGACATCACTGTTGTGTGAAGGAAAGAAGAAAAAAGACGTCAAACTAAAATTGAAATCACAAAAATTAAATTTCCTTTAAGAAATGAAAACTCAAACTGCATCTTATGTTGAGAAAACTAAAATAGCAACAATTGACATCCTTGTCAATTACTATCAGACAGTTCATATGAAATGTGTTTTTCGGTCTTGCTGTACATACAGAAGAAGGAAGGTCAGAAGGTCAAGTCATTTGAGGATTGTAGTTGACTTTATGACAATAGTTCAGCGTCTTCTTGAAAGTGGATTTTGTGTAATTATAGTATTGTAACACGTTGTTTGGAAAAAAATATTTTTATTTATTTAGGAAATGTGTATTTTTATTTACTTGCAATGTACTCATTTGTTTTGTGGATTATTACTACTTTTGTATTTTAGTTTCATACTGAGGTGTTTTGTGTACTACTGCACATGTTATGAGCCGAGAGGAGAGAGAGGTGTAACCGAGCGAGCCTCGTTCTGTATCAAAACATGAGCGCAATCCTGTAAAAGATCGACAGATGACTCAAGATTTGTTCTGGCTATAAGCGGACTGTCACAGCCATTAGGAAAGTACGACAGGAGCTTGGGCGCCATCTAGTGGCTCACTACAGTATAGTGGTGATCACCTTGTCAAAGTGCGTTCCATTTTTTGACCTGGCAAATAATGAAGGTTAGTTTACATTGCTACTGAGATGCAATGTTTTTTTTTTGTACAGAACAATTTCGAAAAGTTAGAACTTTCTAGTTTGAAAATTTGAATTGAGTAAGCTATGTCTTAATTGGCATTTTAAATGTTTTTTTCTGTATTGCGCTTATTGACTGACGTGCTTACCAGTAGTGAATGTGATCATGTGTGTTAATGTGAAATAAAAACGTTTACTATTCACATTTTAAAAATATTCAAATGATGACAAACACTGATTTGGGCAATTCATGTAACGACCGTACAATCACCTCTGATCACATCCTTACCGTTTCCTCTTTTCTTGCAGATGAAGCTTCTCTTGTTGTGGCACGCGTCGACCCTCCAGTAGCCGCTGGGAGTGACGAAGGACAGACAGCGTCCCGGGTCGTCGTCATCGGGGTGACCTGCAAGCAGGCCACATGCTCAGCTCAGCGCGCCTCCGTTTCTCCGCACTGCAGCCGACAAAACGTTTTGACACCGACCTGCGTCCAAGTGGACGAAAGTGATGGGGGTTCCGTCGCACCACTTGGCGCCGTCGTCGCGGATGGGGGCGTTGGCGCCCAACCACAGAGAGGTCGCGAAGGTCGGCTCAAGAGCGGTCAGAGCTTTGGAACCGAGGAAAACATGGAAAAGAGTTAGAAATGGAAACGTATGTGCTTTGCAACGCTCACTCAAAAAAAACAATCATGACCGTTTGTTTTTAAGTGTTGTCATCTATTTGATTACATTTTTCCAAATGTATTGAGATTACTGTACAATAAACTATGAAAAGGGATTCAGTTGAAATGTGTGAATAGAGTTGAAATATGGCAAGCCGCAAATGAACGATTCATTTTGTGCTTTCCATTGGGTTGACAAATATTTTATATATAGCTTTTAACATTTACAAGGACTTTTCCAGCATGCAAAGCTGCATGTGTTTATAGTTCAAGCCTTCTCAAGGTGTTGCTGATCGCTAATTACAACATTTCACGTGAAGGTGAGTTGTGTGTCTTTTAAAGCAGACTTTTGTGACAAGTTTACACATGTTGATGCGTAATTCACATACTTCATTCTTAGTTGTTTATTTACATTGAATTGGCAAACAAACAGCTTTTATGTTGTGTTGCATGTTGATGTTCAGATTGAAGACGGGCCAGCTGAGCCTACCATGTACGAAGGTTTGCTCGTTCGAGTCATTGATGCTGAGAAGGTTCCCTCCGAGGAGGACGCAGTGGTCTTGTGCCTCCTCCCATGTCTTGGCGGCCTTACGGTCAAGCAGGTAGCAGAAGTCGTTGGACGGGTTGTCCAGCCACCAGCCGCATTTGGCGCTCTCGCCTGCAAGCGAGATGAGGATTGAGAATGAGCAAAGTCGCGTGTGTTACAGCATGTAGGTTGCATTGTGTGACGCCCACCTTGCGGATGTTGAGCAGCGGCAGGGGCGTGATTATACCACAAATAGAGGATCAAAACTGCCAAAAGAAAGTCAAAAATCAATCCAAATATCATTAAAAAATTATAATACACAGAAATAAACTAAAATATACATTAATAAATATATAAAAGTATAAAATAATACGATGAAAATATAAAACGACTATTTATGTATGCAGAAATACAAAATATATTAATAGAATGAAATATCAATCAAAACGCTCTGCTCTCATATTTCTTTATCATGCAAATAAAGACAGAACAAAAATGAACACGACATAAATGGGTCAGTCACCATGCTGAGCCTCATTTTGAGTCAAAAGCCATAGAATAAAAACGAATAATAATAATAATAATAATGGTGACTTCGAAAGCCAAGTAGTTTTTTTTTATTTTTAGGTGGGAAAAAGTTGGTAGGTGCATTTCAAGTGCTGCCCTCAGGGAGGCGCTGCAGGGCAACTAAAAGGCCACCTCAAACCCAAGTAACGCGCACACTCACTTTCACCAAAAAGGCAACAATAAAGCGCATTTTCTCGTCGTGATATTTTTTTTTTTAGAACTGTTGGGTCAAAGACGACCCAATATGGATAAAAAAAAATTAAAAAAGGACCGACCCGGTAACTTGAGTTAACCTTCTGAGTTGTTTTGTACAATTGCCAAAGTTGGTCAAATTGACCCAAGCAGTTGTTAAGAGCATCACAAAGGCATCTTGCTTTTTTGCAATATGTGACGTCATGCGCATTATGATGACAAGAAGGCTTTGATTTGTAATTGCCAGCGATTTGCAGGTGTTCTGATGAAGAGGCCTTTCGACGTCACTGTTTCATTCCACGCCACCCAAAACGTGCCTTTCTAAGCAAACGCGATGACAAGACATCAAAGGAAAACTTTGAAAAGTGTCACTAGACGAGGCACGTGACGTGTCGCGTTCGGACCATGGAAGGCAGCCTTCTTTTTTTTCTTCCACTGGTCTATATTGTTCTAAACATTCCAAATCACTTTTATTTCCATAACGCGCTTTATTCTAGCCAATTAATTTGCTCTGAAAAAACATGCGAAACCTTCGACTTGATTGCAACAAACGCGATTTGGAGCTTCACGTCAATGATACGTTCGAACGAGATCAACTGACTTGAAGACAAACGTAACGGAGCAGCGACAAGACATTTCCATGCAAGTTAATAAGCAGGATATTTACTGACATGCCAAAGTCAAGCTCAGGCCGAAGGTGAAGCTGAGCGCACACGCAGAATCCTTCCTCATCTTGCTCGTGTCGTTGCGCAGATCAGCTCGAGACGATTCTGTGTGCAGGCCACAACAAGTGACCAGTCGGGCCCACATACTGGTCCAGTCCACTGTGGTGTGAGTGTTCAGAGACTGAGCTCTGCTGGGTTCCACCCTCGGCCACGCCCAAGCGCGACTTGACGCCAGACGCTTTGTTGACTTTGATTGTGCAAAGTATGACGTAAAGTGGTTGTAATCGACTTGTTCAAGTCAGCCAATAAGAGATGAGTTGACAGCAGGCCTTAAGAACTTTTGGAAGATGAGAGCAAATTATTTGGGAGGGATTCATGCCACTTTGATGCAAAGTTATGAAATATTGCATTTGCTGTCATTATTTTTCATAATGTCAGGATTTTTTTTTTTACTGAGTAGCCTATCATGTAGCATCATATTCGTTTATGTGAAGACACGGATCATGTGGAAGATTTGCCACCATACTTAGGAAATGGAGATCAACATGCAACCGCTTTTCTGCCATTGTTCAATATATCCTATCGATTGTGTATATTGTTTCAGTCTTTTCCAAACTGAAGCTAATCATGAAGACTCCCCATTCATTGTTGATGACTTTGCTCAGCAGTTTATGTCCTCAAACACTGTCAGACATTTTAAGTGCTTTTTTACAGCAATTTACCGGCCACACGGTTGCCAGTCATTTACTGTCATTTTAAATTACAGTGTCAGAACTGTATTTCACATTTACAGTAGTAAAGAGTTACTGTAAAGATGGAATGTGGTTTTTAACTGTAAATGGCCTAATTTTACAGTACAGTATACTGTAACTTCTTTTTTTTTCTTTTTTTAAATGCAGGCCAAACACTAATTTTAATCCAAAAAATGTTTAAATTGTGTTTGTTTATAAAATTTGCAGCATGTACAATTATTCAAAACAATAATTTACAGTCATTTGAATTAATTTACCAGCATTGAAATTCATTTCATTTAAGCATTTTGTCAATATTATTTCTTTGTCTTTTCTTGTTCAAACCCCAGAAAAACAAATTTGCTGTGGCTCAGTACCACATTGCTAAAGATAATCTCTGTGTGTGTTAACGGTCGTGTTGTTGGTGTTGTTGACATTTTAACATTTTATTTGATATTTCAACTGTTTTGAATTTAGTTATAGTTGTGCAGGTGTAATTATGTTAACTCAATATAGCTTGATGAGTAATGCTTTTGTCCCCTTTGTTATCTGTTCTCGTTTCCCAGAAATGAGAAAGTTACTAAGTTTCTTTTATTTATCTAAGAAGTCTAGTTTCTATTCGTTAGAAATCCGGTTTTTGAAAGTTCAAGGACGAGCTAGCATACTGGGAGAAAGTCATCTGCTGGGAAACATTGTTTTTTTCTAATACAACGCGGCTTGGTGAGATTCCTCCGCGTCATCAGAAACTTTCCGATTAAAAAAACCTTGCAAGGATCACGAGATCTCAACTCTGATTTATTTGAACACGCAAAAGATGACAAAAACAGGTCATCTAACCGTGTCAACCAATTGTGTTGCTGGCAAAAGGCAATCAGCAATTTCTCCTATGATGTACACAGACAGACAGATAACATTGAAAACATTCATTTGATGAATACAAACTTTTGCTTTTGCTCCTGTGAACGAATAAGCAGCTGCTGTAACGTTCGTTGCGAGCAAATCAGTTAAAAAATTGAACCTAGAAGAAAAAATGTACAATTTGACCAAGTCATATATGTTTACTGTAAATCTCAGAACCAAATTAGAACCTGCTTCTCTATGTTAAAAACATAAGACACATAATCCGAAGAATACAAACAACGCATCTGTGAAGCCCAGATTCTCCTCTAAAACGTCGGCAACTTTGACCTCCATGCTCACTGTCCATTTTGTGGCAAAAAACACACACATTGCACATATTGAAAGAGCCGTACTTTTAAAATTCAACAATAAATAAATAAATACATCAAATGAAGACTGTTATCAAGCAGTATCATTCTTGCTGCGGCAGGAGGGTCATCTCTACTTCTAGTGACAACTTTGTTGCATGTTTCCAAGTGCTCGTGCCAAGTTCTAATCTTCAAGGTCTTTCAAGCTTATTTGGCACATCTTTGCTTCAAAGCGTTGCTATGTGGCGAGAACAAGGTGGCAATTACGCAAAGAAGTTGAGTCATGGGAGACTTAAAGACTTCTTCAACAACGATACATTGAAAACAAACATCAACTAAGACTAATACTTGGCAAGGGGGCAAACTAATAAGAACAAATACAAAATAACATCGGGCAGCACGGTGGCTGACTGGTTAGCACGGTGGCTGGCTGGTTAGCACGGTGGCTGGCTGGTTAGCACGGTGGCTGGCTGGTTAGCACGGTGGCTGACTGGTTAGCACGGTGGCTGACTGGTTAGCACGTGGCTGGCTGGTTAGCACGGTGGCTGACTGGCTAGCACGGTGGCTGACTGGTTAGCACGTGGCTGGCTGGTTAGCACGGTGGCTGACTGGTTAGCACGGTGGCTGACTGGTTAGCACGTGGCTGACTGGTTAGCACGGTGGCTGGCTGGTTAGCACGGTGGCTGGCTGGTTAGCACGGTGGCTGGCTGGTTAGCACGTGGCTGACTGGTTAGCACGGTGGCTGGCTGGTTAGCACGGTGGCTGGCTGGTTAGCACGGTGGCTGGCTGGTTAGCACGGTGGCTGGCTGGTTAGCACGGTGGCTGACTGGTTAGCACGGTGGCTGACTGGTTAGCACGTGGCTGGCTGGTTAGCACGGTGGCTGACTGGCTAGCACGGTGGCTGACTGGTTAGCACGTGGCTGGCTGGTTAGCACGGTGGCTGACTGGTTAGCACGGTGGCTGACTGGTTAGCACGTGGCTGACTGGTTAGCACGGTGGCTGGCTGGTTAGCACGGTGGCTGGCTGGTTAGCACGGTGGCTGGCTGGTTAGCACGGTGGCTGACTGGTTAGCACGTGGCTGGCTGGTTAGCACGGTGGCTGACTGGTTAGCACGGTGGCTGACTGGTTAGCACGTGGCTGGCTGGTTAGCACGGTGGCTGACTGGCTAGCACGGTGGCTGACTGGTTAGCACGGTGGCTGACTGGTTAGCACGTGGCTGGCTGGTTAGCACGGTGGCTGACTGGCTAGCACGGTGGCTGACTGGTTAGCACGTCCGCCTCCCAGTGCAGAGGACGTGAGATCGAGTCCGGGCTTCGGCCTTCCTGGGTGGACTTTGCATGTTCTCCCCGTGCTTGCGTGGGTTTTCTCCGGTTTGCTCCCACATTCCAAAGACATGCATGGCAGGTTAATTAATCGCTCCAAATTGTCCATAGGTGTGATCGTGAGTGTGGTTGTTGGTCTGTGTGTGCCCTGCGATTGGCTGGCAACCGGTTCAGGGTGTACCCCGCCTACTGCCCGAAGCCAGCTGGGATGGGCTCCACTGGAGCAATCGATAGGATATATTGAACAATGGCAGAAAAGGGGTTGCATGTTGATCTCCATTTCCTAAGTATGGTGACAAATCTTTCACATGATCCGTGTCTTCACATAAACAAATATGATGATACATGATAGGCTACTCAGTAAAAAAAAAAAATCCTGACATTATGAAAAATAATGACAGCAAATGCAATATTTCATAACTTTGTATCAAAGTGCCCTTCGCATGAATCCCTCCCCAAGAATTTGCTCTCATCTTCCCAAGGTTCAGGAAAGCCTGCTGTCAACTCATCTCTCTTACTTGATATTGGCCGACTTGAACAAGTAGATTGCCTGAAAATGATCTCGAACCACTTTAGGTCATACTTTGCCCAATCAAAGTAAACCAACAACTTTTTGCTGTCTTTTTTGTGGCGTTTTTCTTCTTGTCCATTCCTCCATTTCATGCCAGCTAGTTAGCGACGTTTGACCGTCCCGCCAATGAACTCACGCCCTTTCCGGCATCGTGTGGTGATTGACAGCATTCTCAGCCAATGATTAGTGACTTGTTGTACGTGGATTGTCACGTGACAAACCCTGGGAAGCAGGTTAGCGGTCTTCCCGTATGCGCCGAATATTAATGGCATTGAAAAAATTATAATTATGGAGGGGACCAGATGAGGGCTGACTATATATATCTAAAAATAATAATAATAATAATACGGAACATTGGAAAATAAAATAATCATAGATTCCCCAGTGTCTCATCAGTGAGATAAACAACCAAAAATAAAAGTATTGTCTTTTTATTCAGAACTTTTGACAACTTGAGATGTTTCGGTCATTTTGCAGCATCTTCAGGGTGCTGCAGTCCCCTTGTATGTATGATTCGAAATAATCGGAAACAATCCCTCCAAAAAAGCCATTATTCATTCTGATGCTTGATGTTCTCTTCTTCTTCTGGTACGGAAGATTCAAGCTTGCCTGCAAAAAACAAACAGCTCATTAGTTCGCATAATAAAAACTCATTTTAGATTTTGCCAATAAAACAAGAAAACAACAGTCAACAAACAGGGGATCATTCACAAAATTGTCATTGTCAGAAAATCATTTATTTATTTTTACAGGTGTGCCTTGGCTTAACAGTTCATTTATTCTGTGACAACGCTTGTAAGTCAAAACACTCCTGTCTGAAATCATCTTTCCCCATTGAAGTAAATGGAAACGCCATTAATCTGTTCCAGCCACCCAAAACCACCAACATGTTTTGTAATAAAATAAAATGAATTGTAAAAAAATGAAAAATAATTGCGCGTGTTGTGCTTCATGGGTTCATGCTTCAAAATAAATTAAAATGTCTTTTCAAAAATGTAAAGAATGACACACTTCAATGACAGTTGATGCTGACACGCTCCTGTTGGTGTGCGCCTTGGCCACCAGGGGTCAGTAGAATACTTACATAAAATGGCATAAAGAAGGCAGTGACAGCTCGTCAAACCAGTAAGCTGCAATAATATTGGAATTATTTTCATACATCAAATCTACCAAATGAAAGAATAGACTCTCTTCTCTTATCAAGAATAACGATTTTGATTCTGCTTTTTTCTTTTCTTTAATAATCAGCAGCACGACACGAGTATTAAGAAATTCGATTGTTTTAGGAGGAAAATGCACGTTTTGTAAAAACGTCTCCAGCGAAACAGTAACTTTCTGCTTTCGTGACACCTCGGACATTTGAACCGTGATTTCGATCTACAAAGCAGTTAAAACATTTCAATCCGGCTTTTGATTGATTGCAAAAGAATCATCTCTTTGCTGACACGCATGTGTGCCCACCTCCCCCTCGGCATATGTTGTATCATGATTTAATAGCTGTGTTAAGTTTTCTTACCCCCCCCCCCCCCACCCACCCCTTAAAGCCTTTCTGAGGATGCAAAATGAGTATAAAAGACATTACACTTGACATGGATTGAAGAAATGTCCTTCCATAAGCTTCTTACACAGCCAAAATATTAATAATGAATGAGATATGTTCCACTTGTCATATAGTAACAGATCTTTATTCACAGCCATGTCGTGTGCATTAATGCCAGCTTACATGAGATTGTACAGTGTTTTCGCTGTTGCTGTTTGTTGTCAAGCAGTTAATGCAGCAGCATGGATATGAGGAAGAGGAGGAGGATGAAGAGGAGAGTAAGGAAGAGGAAGTGCTGCAGCGGCTACCGAGAGACCGAGTCAGGACTGGAAGCTTCTTTTTGGGACACATCTGAGGAAATCAAAGTAGGAAAGGAAGAAAGGACAAAGCCGGGAGATGCGCAAGAAACGGAAAAAATGAGTTCCATTCAAGCTCAAGCTTATTATGTCAAACACTCCTACTACAAAATATACTCAAGTACTGGAACGCATGCTTGGATCAATTACAACAAATAATGTTCCAAATTCAATTCCGGAGTCTCAACCGGATTCATGATGTGTTTGAAAATAAATAAATAATCATTTACCGCCTGAACTGTTGCTCTGTGCCACGCCTGTCCCGTGATTGGCTAAAAGGCCCGCCTGGTTCCCGTTGGCTTCTTCCGGCCCGTTCTGATTGGTCCACGGGAAGGAGCTGGCATAGAGCTGCGCTGTGATTGGACTCAACTGACTGTCCGGTTGCTCCGCCCCCACGTGAAGCTCTGAGGACGACAACCGCTCCACACCTTCTCAATTCCATTCAATTAAGTGACATTCAATTAATGATGCTTGGACAAAGTTCGATTTGTTGAAAGCACAAAAATGAATCCAATTTGCATAGATAATAAATAAATACAATTCGCATCAAATTAAATTAAAACAAGAAACGAAATTAAATTACTATATTAAATGTATGATTCATTATTAATGTTATTATATTAAATTCGGATTAAACCGAATTAAAACATGCATGTAAGTAAATGTAAAAGAAAATCAAAAATACATTCAATTGAATTAAATCTGCAGAGAAAAACATAGCAAAATGTAATTATATTTAACTGGTCATCTAAATAAATGAATTTAAACATCTGCCTGCAAATAAAATACAACTTGCCTCAAAATTAAATAACATAAAATTGGCAAGAGAAAAAAACATGCAACTATATTAAATTATTCAAATACGCTCGAGCAAAAAAAAACAAAAAAACTTGCCTCTACTGACAACTCATTCTTTCTTTGAGCCAAATTTGCTCTTCGCTGCAATATTTTGCTCTTATTCTGCACAACACAAATCCTGCTGCTACGCTTTTAATGCTAACGTTGCTCGTGCGCTATTAGGAGCTGGCACGCGCACACACACACGCACGCACGCACCCTTACTGGATCAATAGTAGAAAAGCTTTTAAGGTCTTCACTTCCTGTCTGGCTGCGCACTAACTTTTGTTGTTGTTGTTTTTGCCCGTCACACGAACGACAATGAGGGTGTGCGTTCACAAACAAGACAACATGGAGGTCCGAGGTTGTGAAAGCGGAGGCGGGAGCAGCAGGCAGCGCGCGCGCCAGATGGGCAGCAGGCGATGACGTCACAGGAGGGCCGTCAAACTTGTTTTTGGCCTGCGCCAAATTGCAATTTTCCTCCCCCTTAGGGGACGATTATGACCCCGAGAGCACATCAGGGGCTGGAACAGAAATGAAGCCGTTGCAAATGTTGTCTTGGGGGAAATGCAACATCAAGTGAGTGGTCTTCGTTTGACAATGCACTGGTCAGGCCCGAGCTGCGTTCACACCCACTGGCAGATTCGAACCGTCAACTTGGAAAGTGTGAGGCGCTAACCACTTGCTCAACGTGCCGTCTCGTGTTGACGGCGTTTTCCTGAATCGGTGCCAAGCTCAAATTTTGTTTACCTTTCATAGTGGGCGGGGCCAAGGTGCTCTGCTTCCTCTGGGCGCCATCTACAGACTGGCAAGGGCATAAAAACACGACAGCTTACGACACGTGGTGCCGCGTGTGCGTGTGCGTGTGCGTGTGCGTGTGTATAAACCTGGGAGCCTCCGCCGGCATTGTTCTGATCTGCAGCTTCTGCACAAGACACAAAACGGCAACAAGAGTTTTTCATTAAAATCCTTTTTAAAAATAGACCAAGGCAAATAAGTTCAAAACGTTTTTCTTTTTTGTCCCACAACCTGCACAAGTCAGTAGAAAAAAATGAAATCCGTTAGAGAAGGCAAGTAAAATTAAACAGAGAGTGGTTGCATAAGTGTGTACACCCTCATCATTGGTGATGGATTCAAACTCACAATGAATGGGAGTTAGCACACACCTGCCCCCACTTCAAATGTTGGCCCCACCCCATCTTGGCCCTCTGCTCACCATGCATACCACCACCCACATTCTCTTTTCCGACACTTTTATTCACCTTTTCGTTCCCAAAGTCTGCACTATTTTAGTTTTTTTTTTTTACTTGTCTTAATAGCTACACTTTTTTTTTTTTTTTTTTTGCCTGTTGTGAACCTTTTATTCTCCAATTTTAATTTTATCCTTTGGGGACGACAGATGGAAATTGAAAAAGCAATGAAGCCATCGAATAGCCATGAAGCCATTTCATGTTATTCCAAATTATCCTTTTAAATAACCTACAAAAATTATGCAAATGACATCATAGCGAATGGTGGAAAACGTTTGCAGGTTTTGGTCTTTTATCTGTCCCACAAAAACCTGCTGTTTGAACAGGGGTGTGTAGACTTTTTCTGTCCATTTTATATATGAGACACTACAACATACTCTTGTACACTTGATGTTCGGATGCTTTGCGAGAGCAAACTTGCCAAGCTGAGCTCATGAAATGGAACACAGCCCACCGCTCCATCGGTCGACACGTACGCACGCACGCACGCACGCACGCACGCACGCACGCGCGCGCGCTCAGCATCCATCAGTCCAGTCTTCACGCTGACTGACATCACTTCCCAAATGCTGCAACTCAAATCTAATAAAGGTTCCATTATAGCCCCGCTACGCGCCCCTCCCCCTCGCACCCTCCCCCCTCGCACCCACCACCTCTGGTGCTGCTCAAAATTCAAAAGGTTCTTTATTGATACAAATGGTCTTGCCAAAGCGCAAATGAGCTGCACTTTGGTGATTTGTGTGTTTGTGCGTGCGCTACCTGGTTGTCTGTATATTTGCAGAGTTGCAGGCGTCGGTCGTCTGCGGCGTATCTGAACAAAAACATGGAAAAAGAACAAATGTCACCTGCACTATAAAACGCAAAGTGACTAAAATCGACACATGCTACATATTAATATTCAGAGGAAAGTTGTGAGCTATAAGTACGTGTTTATTAAAATGATTCATGACAACTTGACAAGAGTCCACATGGCTGCACAGGAAGTTGTAGAAGGCTAACAGGAAGAGGGAGAAAAAAAAAAAAAAAAAAGACCTTTCAAGCCAGTAAAAAAAAGCTTACAAGTCTAACGTGCGTGCGTGCGTGCGTGTGTGTGTGTGCGCCGCCGATTCCTGTTTCTGTCGTTTAAACATTGCATGGGAAAAACGTCTGCCCGACGACAACAGCTGCACTCGTTCATTGGTTGTTTGATTCTGCTTCTTAACTGAAAATATTTTCCAGCTGGGAAATGGAAAAAAAAAAATAAGGGAATCATCTATTATGATTTTTTTTTTTTTTATCATATATATCCGCTAATATATTTATATCTACAGGATTTCAATATATATCAATATACAATTAATGACGTCTCTAAATTTAATGTGGATATTATTTAGATTGGCAGTTTAGAATGAAAACTGTGTTGCTGCGAATCACATTAACATACTTATATTTAAATGCATTTATATAGTTTCATATTTTACATATAGAACTTTGTATAATATTCACTTGTGCATTGTACATTTGAAATGAGATATTTTTAATTTTGGAATAGCTTTTTTATTACATTCAATGAAATTTACTTTTTAACTCTTTGACTGCCAAAAACGTTAAATAACGTTTCGTAAAATCCTATGGAGGAGTGCCAAAGACGTTAAAAGACGTTTTTTTTTCAAAACAGGTGAAACTAACCATTTTCTATTGTTGATTACTCAAAAACGGAATAAGGTAGAAACAAACTTTTTTTTTTCTGATGGAAGATGAGAGTCCAATCTTGTTTTGGCAGTATGTGTGTTTCCATAGTCCAAACACATAATTTTCTATGGACCTTGAAAGATCAGTCAAAATGCTTAAAATCGGCTGGCACCCACGGCATCCCTTTTCTGAAAACGTCTGGCAGTCAAAGAGTTAATTACATGTTATACAGTATAAACATTTTTGCTCATTTTGATTCATATTTTTAACTTCCTTACAAAAAGAGAAACATTAAGTAAGCCAACTGTGTTACAATCCATATTTTTGTGTTGCTGTTGACGTGTATTTTGATGCAATAAAACCAATTGGGTTCCAGATTCATATTTGGTTAAGTCACCTATAATCACTGTTTAGAAAAATATTACTGCGCTGTTTAAAAGATCACTAAATCGCAAAATAATATACTGTGCATACATGGATGATATGCATGCATTATTTTTGTGCACGTGCTGACGGAAGTGCAAGCGTGACGTGGAAATCATTTTGGACGTATTGAAACGCGTTCTGCTCTAAAAAGCAAATAAGAACACAAACTAAAATGTTTGTTCACATTTAGGAGAAAGACAACATTTTGTTCAGCCTCCCCACGTGACGTGATGATGTCATTTTCACATCATCATCATCATCATCATCATCAACCAGTTGGAAGCAGTTTGGAAAACACACGTTGCACAACTTCCTCTGACATTTTACATGTCCATTTTGAAAATTAGAAATCGGACACTTTTTTTTTTAAATCTGGTGTCATTTGATAGTGAAGAGGCAGAAATGACATTTTGACGAGTGACACACACACGCACACACACACGCGCGCAGACATTCCAGAGAGAGGAGAGAGCCCCCATTGATGGCGGCCTGGCCCACTCACGTGTTCGGCGGCCTGCGGGTCCAAGTGTCCCTGCAGCGGCGGGACGTCAAACTGGATCTTCTTGGGACTGCCGGGCTCCATCGCAGTCCGACGCTCGTGCAAACAAACAAAGAAAGACACAGAGAGAGAGAGAGAGAGCGAGAGAGAGAGAGAGTGTGTGTGTGTGTGTGTGTGTGTGTGTGTGTGTGTGGTGAAGAGGGAGTGGTCTGGGCCGCGGTCCATTACCAAACGCAGCGTGCAGGAAGACTAATTGACTCAAGTGCAGTCAAAGCAGCTTTTATATTTACAAAAATGGGACTCCTACTTGATTTTTTTTTTTTTTTTTTTTTTTTACAGACACTTTTGACTTTATTTGATGCAATTAAGATTTGAAACGAGAGTTATGGTTTCAACGCAAAGCTTTTAAGAGCTGAGCTTTGGGTTTCAAATAGGTAAGGTAGGTAGATACTTTATTCATGAGGGAAGTTAAAAATAAGGTATTTAATCTTAAATGCTAAAAGTTGAAAGAATTTAGTGTCTCAGGCCGAGGTTCGGATTTCAAATAAGGAAGGGTTGGGTTTCAAATGTGCAAATCAGAGCCAAAGGTAAGGATTCAAATTTGGGCTTCAAGGAAGGGTAACGTTTTCAAAAAGGCAGGGATAGGGTTTCAAATAAGCATTAAGGTTCGAATCCAGTGTTGAACACGTGTTGGCTTCCAAGTTTCAACAACAGGGAAGAATCAACACAAAACTTCAAAATGTTGACAGTTTGACAAACAAAAACAAGCAACAATCAAAACTTAATGACAACTTTGTTTGCTTTTGAGAGGGAAGAAGAAAAACACTCACAATGTTATTCATTCATTCTCTTAATTTATCGAATCATTTACAAAGTAAACAACGTGCGTGTGTACAAGCGAGCAATCATTTTCAACAGATGCCGATTGTGCAATTTCTTTCCAATCATGATCAAGAAGCTTGCTTGCTTGTTTGTTTGTGGGTTTGGAAGAATTTGGGACGAGCACACGTGACATTATGGCAAACGTGTCTTGTGTTGCCGCGCCACTTTATGCTTCTGGGTCTTGACTGGCGCCCCCCGCAGGCAAAGGCTGGACTTGACTGGGGGCGAATGCGCCATCTGAGGGAGGCCAAATGAAAACGCTTTCAACTGAACGGCACAGCAGTGGATTTTTTAATTATTTATTATTATTTTATTTTTTTTTATATGTTGATTTGGTATTTTTCCCCAAGACTTTTTGACACACATATGTAAAAAAAAAAAGAAAAAATTAGTTTTTATATTTTTGAAAATGCTTAAAATCTTTTCTTAGTGGTTTTAGTGGTTTTATCATTTAATTTTTGGGCTATTTTCAAAAGATTCAGATACCAAAAAAAATTATAAAAAAATAGAAAATGACAAATGGTAGAAACAAACTTTCTGAAATATTCCCCCCCCCCCCCCCCCCCCCAGCGTTTTCATTTGTGTGCAGATTGGGTAGCATGTGCGTTTTGGGTAAGCACACTCCGGCGCAACAGTTACCTTCCAGCCGGGTCGTGACGCCTCCCGTCTGGCTTTGCCGCTCACCACCTCGTCTTTCGTGCTCATCGGCTCCCCCCGCACGCGGGTCCCATTCCGGTTCACGCGCATCATCATCATCATCATCATCATCATCATCCTCTTCGCTGGAGGACGACGGCTGGTCGCGCTCCTCCAAGGATCCTGCCGGCTTGACGGCATTTTTGCGCTGCTTGTAACAACCCGCGCAGCGAGACAGAACCAGCGACTCTGGAGCGCACCACCCCTGGAACGTGCACAGCCATAGGAACCGCCATGTGACAGTTGCACCTCCAACTTCAGATCAGTGAGCTTGGAAAGCAGCAGGTGGTGGGCAAAAGCGCCACATTTGCCACATTTCACAGCCAAAACAACATCTGAAGTGTGAATATTACATTTCATTTTTGATTGTATTTTTGTGTTCATCCGGCATCCACCATGTGTAGAGGTCATCCTCATTGGGGTCGCGGTGGTGTACACCAAGGAATAGTTGTCAGCCAATTGTAGCATTGATCATTTGTTTGATTAGAACAAATGAGCCAATTATTGAAATACTGAAATTTCAAATACTTACAAACGTGCTCATGAAAAACAATTTATTTGAATGATTAACACATTTAATATCAAGTTTAATCCATAATGTATTCATGTAATACTACCTAAGCAAATATTGAATCAAATGAATAAAACATGTAAAATAGTTAATTTTAATAATATTCTCATTATTAGTATAATTTCATAAAATGAATACAAATGTGTTGTGCGTGAAGAAGAGTTTAGTTTAATGACAAAATGAAAACCTTTTCATTGTCACATGTAGTTTTTTAATAAACCAATCATTCAATATGATCTGTTAAATCTGTCCTCACCTGTTGTCATATTTACAATGTAGTGAGAAAGTGTGAGACGTTTTACACATTTATTTAAAATGATAATAATGTAGAATTTTTAAAGGACGTCATTTAAAAAAGGTTTTACGATGGCCAAAATTTGACACTTCAGTTAAGTTAAGCAAGTTAAGCAGAAAATTGGCTGAACTCGAGTGATTCTCAATCAACAAAAATGAAAGAAGTACAACACAATACATTTGCATTCGAACTTTAACTTTTTTTTGAAGCACTTTTTTTCTTTCCCATATTTTTAAGCGCTATGTCCAAACTGTTAGAGTGGCTTCAAATAACTTGAATTAGCGGTACTGCTACCCACACACAAGACTAAAACCCGTGTCTCGTTTTGGAACAGTGTTCATTTTGACCAGAAATTTTAATTCCGTTTTAGTTGTAGCACAGACTAAAATTAAATAAAGTTTTAGTCATCTGATTGCATTTGAGTTTTAATCCAATTTTAGTCGACTGAATTGTCAATTTAGTCGATATGTTCCTTCAGCATACATTTCAACTTTTATACAGAAAGTGACAACACACCTATTTTTGTAACTTTAGTTTAACACACAAGATACATTTAATACAACGGTGTCCTTATTGTTTTAATGAAACAACTTAGTTTTCACCTAAACAAAAAAAATAGATTAATCTTACAGGTGCACAACAAATGAGCGGTTCTTTTCTCAAACCCGCGTTTCACTCCTTTTGATTGAATTGTGTGAATTTTCGTCACTGTGTTTTCATTTTCGTTTTAGTCCTTGATGAAATTGTCAGGCCATTTTAGTTATTTTCTCAAAGAATGGCTTCTATTTTAGTTTTTCCATGTGAATTAATTTTTTCGTGACGAAAAATGTGGCGATTTTGTTTCCTACCGTTTTGGACGAACACTTCAGCCTACTGGATTTGAATGTTGGTGGTGCTCGCTGTCAAAAAGTTTCTGTTGTAGCAAAAAGTGACGAGCTGATGTTACCTTGAGCGCCTTTGGACTTGCCGCGACTCGCTCCTCGCTTCCTCCTGCACAAAAACAAAAAAAGCGCCAGAGTTTTGACACGCGTCGAAGCGGCCGATGACGGCAAACAAATGAAAACTGACCGTTGAGCGCTTGCGCTGTTTTCACCGCCGCGTCCATCTCTGAGCACATACGGGGGCCGCCCCGCTTTCAAACACGCCTTTTAAACGCGGCGAGCTGACACAATGTTTGCTTACACATCAGCATCAGCGGGTTCAGTTTTTGCTCAAGCGAAGGGAAAAGTGTTGATCTCAAGGCCTGCAGGCCAAAACATCGCATTGCGTGCAAAGAAAGTCAACTTCATGTGTCTTGGATTTGTTGCTTCAGTTTGGAAAACCTGGTAGCAAAATTGAAAGTTTTCTTCAATTTCAACAGATCACCGATAACGGAATCCGCCGTAGAGAAATACCCCATTTAAATACTAACTTTTTTTTTTTTTATGGCATTTACGGCAACCGTAACACTTTTAGTGTATAAAATGTAACACAATGAGAAAACATTTTGAACAAAGACTTCTTTTCTGATGCAGATGATGATTGTCAGATTGCCGCAATATTCTGCCAACTACCGCCGAGGACAACTTACGCCAGGTCATATTTGTTCACATTTCTCGCTCTCTATAGCAACTTCCCTGACTGATCTATTTTACAGCTTAAAAGTGATACAGTAGTACAACATACTGTAAGTGGCGCCTCAAAATCCTATACAGGTTGCACCATCTTTTTTTTGCAATGGTCCGGCCCACGTCGGGTTCAAACATCGCGTGTCAGCCAGCGCACATCTCGACCTGCCAAACTGGCACCGCAATTTATTCACTGTGCTAACGTTGCAAGCGCGTCTGCGTTCTTCAAAGCTCCCTTTGAAAGTTCAATATTGACAATCTTTGCAGTCATGATTTACCTTTAAAAATATTTGCTGACGCTTACGCGAGATTATTTCGTATGAACGCGTTAATGGGACCCTCAAGTCAAATAATCCATTTCAAGTTGTTCCACATGTAAATGAAACATTTGAAAAGTGTTGATGTGTGGCGTGTACTGTACATGTTTTAAATTCACATGAACTGACATTAGATTAAATTAAGAGTATGATAGATTTGTCTTATTTTTTACAAAAACATTGTTGGCAAGAGGCTAACAAATGTCTTTTTTTAAAGAATGAAACCCCCCCAAAAAAAGGAATTGAAAAAAAAAAAAAAACAATGTAAGAATTTGTAATTTTCAATTGTATTTCATTTCATTTCTTATGTTACATTTCAATATATCTGAAAGAAAATATACGGTCCACACCTCTTGTGTTTTTTTGTGTAAGTGTGTGTGTGTTCAACTGACCTCGTGAGCGAGCGTTTGTGCTCATGTCCTGTTCAGTGGGCGAGCTCGGGCCACATCCGGCACAAATGCATTGCGGGTCACGCGTCCTCATCAAAAGACAAAAACAAAACAAAAAATCCAAAACAAACACACCTTCTGTAAACACACAGGCGCGGGAAAGTTGCGTAACATTCCATACGTGTCCTGCAATTACTTTTGCTGGAGTGTTGTTTTAGTGTGTCCCCAAAAAACGTATTCACTTTTTGACTGGCCATTCAATCGTATTTCGTTTTAATTTAGCAATTTATTGACATCAATTAATTTTTTTTTTTTAACATTATACATGTTACATTGCATTTACGGCATTTTACTGACATAAAAGAAAACATTATGGGTACAGTAATAAGCAGTGAAAGAGTGCGTACATTTTTGGGACACCCTGCATTTAAAGTCATTTGTGTATTAATTACACTAATAATTGAAAGCGCAGCCACTTTTGACCCCACTCTGGATATTGCGTTGTATGCATTTTCATACAACTCAAAAATAGCTGCCAAATAAAAACAATGGTAAGACAAACAACCTGCTTTACAGACTGTTAGAATGGAACATCATTTATTTTATATTATTTTTATGAAGCGGTCATCTTTTCATAACATTCAGAAAAAAACAGTGTTTCATGTTTTATTTGAAATCAGATTATTTTTAGGTGCTTCAGTGCAGCTTTTTTTTTTTATTTTTTTTTTTTTAAACACCATAAGGTTGAATGCTGAGTCTGTTGCCGTGGCGACGACAACACAATCCCCCCTCACTGCTTAAGTGCACACGCATCAGAAAATGAATGAATGAATGCAGTCAGGCTGCCGCCTACAAGTACCATCATGCATTGCAACACTCTCGCATTGGCCCGGCTGGGAATATCATTTGTGACAGCGTAGACAGAGAATGAACTGGATGATTTGTTTGGAATTATTCAACTGCTCATTGGCTACTCCCGCGTCCCTGCACAGTGTAATCATTTATTATCTTAAGTTGTAATTGTGAACGTTTAAGTCCACACAATGAAAATCACTGTACAGAAAGCATGAGAAAATAATTGCCAGGAAGGCAACAGAAACATTGAAGCCGTGACCATCGCAACAAGATGGCGGCAGGTGTTCACATTGGAGTGCGGATGGGGGCCATTTTGGTCCCGCTCGCCTCAGCAGGACTTCAAGTTCCCAGTCCCGGAGGCATTATAAATAAATGACTTGAAATAAGTCCAAAGTGCTCATTTGCCAACGGACTGACAAAGAAATACATTCATGGCGTCCACATCAAAGTGGCGCCTTCCGACCTTTCAGATGGACAGGTCTGTGTCCGTGTCTGTGGGCGTGGTCTTCGGACTTGCCACGCCCCCTCGCTCCTCGGGGATGCACGACGATTCGCCGCTGAGGTTTGGTAGCAAACCTGGAAGGCCGACACACAGTGAAAAAAACAAAAGTCACTATATGGTGGTGGTCCCCGACTTAAGAGTTTGGTTGCGCTCGTTAGGACCGTTACAGCGAAGGTTAATTGAACACAAACAGAGAAGGAACAGATAGAAAATTCAACAGGCATATATTCTTTATCCTCTGGAGAGAAAAAACAGAGTAATATTACTGCAAAAAATGACAATATTTTTCAACTACTTCTGTGAAATCTGCTGCAGGGAATAAAATGCTTTGCAAGCGTATTTGTTTTGAGAAAGAAAGCAAATCCAAGACGCAAAAAGAAAAGAAAGCAAAACTTGTTTTCAATAACACTGTTGTCATTTGCTCTTTCTGTGTGTGAACGAGGGAAAAAAAATGATCATCATTGGAAATCTGATTTTGGCGATTTCTTATTCATGTGAAGTGCCAGTACAAACGTGCTGTCACCTTTATACGTCGACTCCGTGTCATAAACAGAACTGTCGGAGCTGGCCCGGTCCCGCCGTGGCTTGGCTCTTTCCCTCAGCATGCCGCACCTGAGCAGCGCACACAGAAGAAATACAAAGATGGAACATTGGCACGGAAACTTACATTCAAGTGGAAATCTACAGTTAAGTGTGCGTGTGCGTTTGGACCGACCTGTCCAAAGTGGACGTGCCGGGATGACTGACCGATCTTCTCATCTGGACAGAAAAAAACATGGAAGATTCCATACATTACATTAAAATCTGTACATTGTCTTTGTATGAATCATATGTATACTGAAAGTGCAGTATATATATATATATATATATGTATGTATATTAGGGCAGTGGTTGACCCTTTCAGGAGGTTGCAGGTGCGGCGTGAGGTTGTGCTGCGCTAAGTTCATGCACTCCTCCAGCGTCCTGATGAATGTGGCGCAGGTGGCGCTGAGGAGCGTCGCCTGACAATCGCACACCAAGTGTTGTTATTACACAGACGGCAAACTTGAAACGGGCACGAACGCTGTTTTTTTTCTTTCTTTTTTTTTTTTAAATTGTATTTGAAACCTCTGACGTGGACATGTCCTCAGGGTCTGTGCTGCTCTGTGATTGGATAGTTTGGACCTGCTGGACAAGGAGGTCACAGTAGAGACGAAGCTCAGACATTTTGGTCCTCAGACAGTCTGGACCTACAACAAACAAACAAACAAACAAACAAACAAACAAAAACACACACACACACACAAATCAGGGCTGGATCAGTAATTCATTTGGAACAAATTTCCATTTGTTGCTCAGGATGCTGTTTTTTTTTAATAAGAAACTTTTTCGTAGTTCAAAACGCACGTTGCACTCCTTTATTTTATGTTAAATTGTTGAATGTTTAAAATTCGACTTTCCTATTTGGTGTCATCTTGTGGCTGTAACAGAAAAGAAAACCGCAACCAGGTGAATCTGCAAATAACTGAGGATATGAAGGAAAAACATGTAAAATTATATGTGTATATTTGTGAATGTTAATGCGGTGAAAAAAAAATCTGTTAAAGAGCTTGTTGGTATCAAGAAAAATAAAGCCAACAACAGAATGCAAAAAACTAAAAGACAAAAGCTTGTTTTGAATAACGTCATTACCATTTGTTTTTAAATAACATCGATCGTGAAACATCGATAAATAAGATTTTTTTTGGGGGGGGGGGGGGGGTGGGGGCAAAAATGTCCAATGTATGTGACCTTCATGTATACCTCTGTGTTTGTGTGCGTCCAAGGTTCCAGCTTTGGATGAGCCGAGCGCCACCAGCCAGCGTTGTCTCTCCGCTGCGTTCACCGCCCTCACGTAAAAATGTTGCTCGCCGGGAATAATCAGCTCCAAACGTGTCGTGTCCGTCGGATGGACTGGAAAGTGCGCAACGTGTGCCACATCAGGTTAAATTGGTTGCACTTTGAAGACGCTGACGGACTAACCTTTGATTTCACACACGGACATCTTGATGGAGCCTTTGCTTCCTTTGCCGACGTCGTCCTCACTGTCGTAGTACGAGATGATGCCGTTCTCCAGCACGAACCAGCGCGGCTGCCAGCCTGACACATGCAAAAAAAAATAAAAAAAAAGATTAAAAATATTAAGACTATGCATCAAACAGCAATGTCAGTACTGATGTAAGTATAAAGGAAATTTTTCTCCCCGGAAAAAAAAAAAAAAAAAAAAAACTTAATTCACATAAACATATTAAGTTAAATGAAAAAAATAAAATAAAATAAAAAAATAAATAAAAATAAAGGAAATTTAAATAAACTGTGCCTTAACTGCAGTTACCGTTCTTCTCAAATTGCATTATCTAGTGTACAATTGTATATCATTTACTCAAACAAGCTGTCCTTATTTATAACTTAAGGTGATTTAAGGTACACGGTGAGAAACGTTATTAATTTCAATATTGAAGCTGAACTTTGTCCAATTTACTGTGACACACCTGTATATAATTTTTATTTCATTTTATACAGCATACCCCATATATTATTATAATATGTATTTTTTGTGATTCTTTATTTCTATTTTATTATTAGACAATTTCTTTTGCACTTCCATGTCGCTATACAGTACGCTTGTACACATGTAGGAACATACAAAAAGCAAGTTTTTAAACTTTATTATTCATATGATGCCTTTGCATATAGTGGTCGCTTAATTGCGTATACTGATATGCATGAATACATCCCCAGTGTGATATACCTAATTAAGAGCATGACTGATCGTTTTGTGTGTAAATTAAACATTTAGAACACCACCTGTGCACGACCATGTAGTGTCTTGCTTCCAAGTTAGCATTACTATTATTAGGACAATGACAATGAAGCTGACTGACGTGACCTCAAGACACACAAATAAGACATAAATAACAACCCACAAAACAGAAACAAGACTCACCTGTCATGTAGTTCGTCCATTTGTACAGAACGCCCTCCATGCTTGTATTTTGTCCAGTTTAATTGGTTACAGCTGCTAACAGGCTAAAGCTAACTGGCGAGTTTTCTCGCAGCAGCTTAGCGACGAAACACGACAAGTCGGTCAAAAACGTAACTGTCATGTTGAGCTACTCCCCTCTCAGATAAGCCAACATTTGTCGAGCTGGAATGAATGTTCGGGGCATCACGTCGTCCTGTGTGAGCTGTTTTTTTTTTTTTTTTGCTAACTTGAGGACGAGTCAGCTGCTGGACGGAAGGAAGACAAAAATGTCAACAAAACAAACGCCGCCGACGGAGGCCCGCGAGGGTCGTTTCCACTCCAAAGAAATTACACGCCACTTAGCGTATGATTATGGCGTAATTTAGAAGGGCCGTTGTCGTTGAGTAGATGTTAACTAACATGATCGTATTATGAAATATGCACGTATAAGAAAATTCTTAAATCGGCCCAAAACGACGTAATTCATACGGTAAACCTGTATGCGGCGCTGCCACATGAATGCCCTGAAACATACAAGACTTAGCGCATGCGCACTCAGAGTGAAAACGCCAAGGGCCGAAGGCGGTCCATTTAAAAAATAAATACAAATACTTATTCTAAATGGATGACATCACATTACAAGAGGAAATAAATACACGTGTTTATTTTTATTTTATAATTAGTCATTTTGTCTTTATTGCATTAGAACATACATTTGTCATATATATCTATGTATATATATTTATACTTTATAAATGTGAATTTGTACACTACAATCTTGTATTGTAACATGTTAGAAAAGACTGCAAAAACATAGCACTAAAAACAGTTACCAAACAATGATTAATACATTTATCTTCTTGTTTTTGGCCACCAAGAACTTAACAAGTTGGCAGAGGTGACGCTGTCCATGTCAGAACCGAGCACATTTAATGTCGCCACACATCATTTAAGACAAATAAAAACATTGACCAGTTGCTTACTGCGCCTCGGCAACTAACATATTCTGTGCTTCACATGATTTCTTTTATATTTTTTCTGGTTTTAATGTTGAACACCAATCACACACTGCTAGGAAATTACATCTACTAAAAGTGCTTCATTTGGCACTATTTTTGTTTTTTCCACGCAATTTAAAGATGAGGCGATATGTTGATCAAATATCGATATAAACATCTGTCTCGTAAATCATTTGTGCTTATTTGGGAAAGAAATATGAAATTAAGATATCACATTTGAGTCGGCGGTATTGGAAAGCAGCTGACAGGAAGTACCTAAATGAAATTGAGGAGGATAGCAAACACACAAACGCACATCGGCAGGCTAATTGAACTGTAAGCGGCTGTACAAGTCGAGGGAGAGCAAGAGGTGATGTGAGGCATCCAAACACTCCAGTAACATCCAACAACGATTGTCCTCTTCAACACATCCCACTCAAGGTTCACATGCCTCATAGCGTCATTGCCCAAGTCATCCTAAAAATCGTTTTCGATTCTCAGTCCTAAAACTAAAAGAGAATGTAAAGAAATGAACTGCTTTTATAAGGTGTCATTTCTGTAGTATTTGTGAGTTGTGTTTGACGGTTCGTCCTGTTCAAGAAATAGAAGTGCATCAGTGACTGCGGCTCTCCTTGCCCACATGCCAGGCAGGCAGGGCATAAGTTCAACGTGACTTTTTTTTTTTTTCACTTCACATATCTGAAACTCAAGTAACCTCAAATTGATGGCTTACAACCCAAAGTGAAAAAAAACCAATCTGACCAAGCAACAACTTGTAACTTGAAAAATGTACAAGTTGCGACACTCATAAGCGAAGGTAGCACGATAATAGAAATTACCGTAGTTTTCTTTCCAGATAACATGAAAATAAGTGTGTTTTTCTTTTAATCAATTAATTGGCCAACCCTTACTCAACAACGTTACTTGGGCATGCATCAACCATGTCGCTCTATGTGCCAAGCTGACCGGTGAAGGCAAACGTCCGCTCATAGACTCGGTTGCGTCCAAAGTTTCTCCCTGTTCACCAAAGTGCTTGTTTACTCAAATTGTAAGGAGATTTCACGTGCTCCTTTGTTCTCATTTGGCAACATTTACAGTAAATTTCTTCATTTTTGTCAGCTTTATCATCACTCACTCACACACAAAACCCTGTGACCATTCATAAATATAAATACACACACACACACACACAGCTTCTGAAAAGACACAACAGGTAACATTTGGACCAATCAACACGGCCGCCTGCTTGGCCAGCAGGAAGCTAAGACACTGTAGTCAAAAAGACACACGAGCTAAATGAAGCTAGACGCTAATATACGTAGCTCAAATATGTGTGAAGCAGAGCTAAAAGCAGCTTGATGATTGCTACGTATGATGATTAACGAGTCACCGCACGATTACCAGTACAAAGTTAGCACAAATATTCGAAAATTGAAAGGGACAGAATGCACTGAGCGCCGACCGGCTCCATACATTTATTTGTCTATAATCTTGTTGCTAAGTGCAGTTAGCTCGTTTCTTAGCACCTACTAAAACACCGTATTTCCTCAAATATCGGCTGTGAGATATTTGCTAAACTGCAACCTGGCAGAGGCAACATTTATAGCAGAAACCACATTAGTTTGCCGTGACAGATCATCAGGAAATTATCCTTTTTCGCAAACAGTGGAACCTTGTTTTCGTACAATTTGGTTTTCAATGAATTTTACTTGAATAAAAGTTAAGTGTGTTCAATGTTCATTTATCCACATGGTATTTTCTGTATGTAAAACATTTGTTATTTTTCTATCCAAAATGTTGTTTGTTTATTTATATTTTGGGTTCATGGAGTCCGGATTAATTGTGTTTACATTATTTCCTATGGGAAATGTTTCTTGGGTTTTCGTATGATTTGGTTTTAGTCCAGAACAGATTCAACACCAAATCCTAGATTCCTCTGTATTTGGTATTTTGGTATGACAGTTATTTCTCAATTACAAATAATGTAAATAATGTCTTTGTTCATCACAATGACAAAGAGTGACAGGCAGAATAATTGAATGTTAGATGGCAGAAGGTCCAGTTAGCCAGTCAACAGTAGCCGCCCGCATATTTGCGGTTGGCTAGTCACAAATTCATATATTTGCTTTTTTTTTTTTTTTAGCTATTCTAAATTCTGCTGATTGCAGCAGATTCTTAAATACCCCAAAATATTACAAGGTGGCGCCAAAGACCAGTTACGAATCGGTGTCAAAGAAGTATGTTGAACAACGAATTTAACAAAAAAAAACTGTGCACCTTGCACAGTGCTGCACTTTTGGTTAGCAACAGTTCAAACTCAATGGTTAACTCTTGTCAAAATCGTGTGAGAGCAACAGCGCACAGCCTCTATTGGAGGGAATACGGTATTACAGAAAAGGAGACATCCTACTTAAAACTATCAAATACGGTCAACAAAAACAAAAAAATTGCTTCACGACATCGTTGTCATTTTGAAACATGTCATCCATTTTGGGGAAGACACATTGGAATGTTTCACGCCAGCTCGCAAGATGGCGTCTGTTTTCAAATTGTGACATCAAGACATTTACGTTACTAGTACAACTTCAAATATACCATTATTACATTATTGCATTATTTTTTTTTCCCATCCTCACATCACCTCTTATTAGGACGGTGGATACACTAATGCCGGTGTAATATTTTTAGGCTTTGGCCTTTCAGCCCCAATTTTTTTCTTTTTTTTATGACATGATTTTCACAATCATGTTGGAAATAATAAAATGGCATTTGGTGAAGGTGTAACGAGGGCAAATATGCAGTGTTCTCAGCTGTTGAAGTTACTTCACAGTAAATTAGTGGGCTACACTCGTACCGATAATCGGACCACATTTTTAAAAGTCAGCAAAGGCCTGATTGTCGGATGTCTTCTAAAGAGAATCCTGAGTGATTTTCTGATGAGAGATTTTTCCGTACCTGTTTTACTTGGAAAACCATCATAAATGTTGAACGTGTTGCTGCTTCCAGGTCAGTCTTTGCACTAGCACAGAAATCTGGTTTAGGGGTAGGATACTCACCATTACCGGTGGCGTTATCGTTATGTGTATGATGTGTTGTTTATCTCGAGTAGACCGCAGTGAAAACACACTTGTCTGGTCTCTTGCGTTCTAAAAATGAGTCAAGATGTTACAAATGAATATGGGTGAACCTCCTTTAAAATTCAGCTAAATTAGTAACGTAAACTATTTAAGTACTTGAGTAAATGTACGGATGTATTTGATAAGTTGACTCACGTAGTGTGTGTGTGTGTGTGTGTGTGTAGTTGAGTAGCACATGATGGTCAAATAGACAATTCAGCTATCATACAGATGCTCCAATACAGTTATAGTACAACATCTATACATCAACTATACATTGTGCGTTTTTTTTCCTTTGTGGTCTTTTCAGGGGGAGGTTTGGTTACTATTACATCAACTGCTAAAAGACGTGACGTGTGGAAGTGGAGCCACAGATAAACAATTTCAGATCACACAGAGAGCATCTTACGTTCCTGTTTTTTGCTGGGCAGCACCTTCTGTTGTCGATCTGCGGCTCCGCGTGGAGGCTAAAAAGGGTCCGAGGACCGAAGGGGTGGATGCGTTACAAAATGACCTTTGACAGAGTGACGGGAGGCTGACGGGAGGCTGGCGGGAGGCTGGCGGTCGTTACGATATGACGGTGGCCTCCGTCACGATGGCGGGGTCTTCTATGTCCGCTTTGCTCTGGACCATCCGCAGCTCCAGCTGGGGCGGGCTGGGCCTCCGACCGGGACCTGCTAGTTCTGATCAGAGAAAGAAAGAGAAGACATTCAAGACTTTGGTAGAAGATTTTTTTTTTTAAATCAATGCACTTAAATATGGATCAATTATACGTGGATTTTCACGCTGCGCAAACCAGCCGCAAGTGTGCGCCACCTAGTGGTGGAAAAGGTTTTCCTTACCATGAGCATACGATATGGTCCTCTGGATGACGTGATGCATCACTGAAAATGTTTTCTCACAAGCCGTCTGATTGTCACGAGGGTGGACAGAGATGACATACATATTAAAGTCTTATGGAAAAAGACTATTCAAAAGTATTGGGACACCTTGAGAAAGTGAAAAGTGAAGAAATGGGGAGTTTGCAGACATAAGATTTCTCTCTCTGTCTCTCTCTGGGCCACAGCCACTGACTGGTTAATTCACTGATTAACTCATTCACTGCCATCGATTTTTACTGAAGCAACCCTCTTTGCTCCCGGCTGTTTTACTGGATTTTGACTGATTTTGCAAGGCCCACAGAATATTGTGTTCTATTGCTATACAAACATGAAAAGAAAGATTAGAGTCTCTTCTTTCATCAGGAAAAAAAAAGTACATTTCTGTCCGTTTCTGTTTTGCAGCAATTAGCATTAGAATATAGCCAAGTTTCATCATCATTCACAAATCCATTTAAAACACTGGGAAAAAAGTTATTTGCAACATGGCCCTGGTTGGTCTCTTAAACTACCTGCTGGCTGTTTTTGTAAAAACTGCAATTGCTTCAACCATTCTGTTCAGTTCAGAGGCTGCATCAAAGCCTTCTTTATGCTCGACCATAAAAAAAAAAAACATAAAAAAATGTATAAATACGTCTTTGGGAGCATGGTAATATTTAATAGAACATATTTATACGTTCTTGGGAGTAAATGATTTTAGCGCAATGTCCCAATACTTTTGTCCTCACTAGAGTGGGGCGGAAGTACCTTGAGGTCATTTGGGTAGTGGTGCGTCCACGCCAGCAGCATTGCAGCAAACAAGTCGCCGGTCCCGACGAAGACGGCGTCCACTTTGGGAACTTCTATTCTGACCCTCTGCGTCGTCCTGCTGCCGTCGGGACGAACTGGAGGCGGAACACGTATTTGTCAAACACGGTTGAAAAATACAAATAAACGTGATGTGACACCCACCGTGACGCTGGCTGCCCAGCGACACCAGGAAGCGATCGCCCAGTCTGGAGGGCAGATCCGAGGAGGTGATGACCACCGTGTCGGGGCCCATGGCGTGCAGCAGGTCCATCACCTGCACACCAAACGGACACTTACAAAATGGGTTTGTTCAAAAGGACAGAAGGGTTGTGAAGTTTCTCACCTCCACGGCATCTTTCTCTGTGCTGATGTTCTTCCCCGTCAACAGTCTAAAACAAGCACGGCAACAATTAGTAGCAGGGGGAGCTCAATCATTTGGAATGGCATCACTTGTAATTGGAAAACTGGGAAAGGAAAAATTGAAAACCAGATACACAGGTGGCTATTTTTGGATATTATTATTATTGTTTTTTTAAAATAATTTTGATGATTAAAAATTTGATGTGTTTGGACAAAATCAGGCTTAAAATTCAGATATTCAAGTGCCTCAAAAATTGACAAAGTTAAAGCAATTTCAATGTTGCCAGGTTTAAAGGAGTCACTTGCTTTTTGAAATTCTGTAAATTCACTTTTTTTCAATTCAACTTTAATGAGAGCACTTCAAAAACCATAACAAATGAAATGATGAAGAAATTATAATAACAAAATCATAAATAAACAAAATATTATTTTCTAATACAAATCCTTTTTAACTCTTTGACTGCCAGACGTTTTCAGAAACGGGTTGTCCCCAGTGCCAGCCGATTTTAAGCATTTTGACTGATCTTTCAAGGTCCATAGAAAATTATGTGTTTGGACTATGTAAACACACATACTACCAAATTAAAGATTGGACTCTCATCTTTAATCAGAAAAAAAAAGTTTGTTTCTACCTTATTCCGTTTTTGAGTAATCAACAATAGAAAATGGTTAGTTTCACCTCTGTTTTGAAAAAAAAAAACCCGTCTTTTAACGTCTTTGGCACTCCTCCGTAGGATTTTACTAAACGTTATTTAACGTTTTTGGCAGTCAAAGAGTTAAAAACTGTAAAAGCAGTCGGTGACATGTAAACACTGTTACAGCACATCCGCTGTTTTCAATTTTCACTGTTTTTGTTTTTTTATCACATTGAGATTAAATACATTTTTAATGATACCTCTACTTCTTTTTTTCTGCATATTTGGGATAATTCTTGATGTTTCATGCAGTGATGTGAGAATCATAACTTCTGCAGGCTTTTTGCATGCATAAAAGTCAAACACTAGGTGGCGCAGTTTCACATGACAACATCCGCCACAGTGGAGCACAAGTTTAAAATGTCATCCATTACAAACTACTGATTTTCTTTTTAAATTGTATGCAGACGTAAATATTGTTTTTTCACCTTAAATGAATGCAAACATCCTTGGACCCAATCATGACTGATAACTAAATGAGTGATAAATAAAACTCACTCCGCCTCAAACTGGTTGGGAGTGATGATGTCAGCAACAGGAACCACCTTGTTCTTGTACACCGGATACAGATTCTGAGGGACGTACTGTAAAGACACAAAGTGTGAGAAGATGAAGACAAGAAGACACAGGCGCTCGCACTCGCAACCCACCATGGAGCCGTGGTCACCCAGCACCGGGTCGCACACTGCAACGACAAAAATACACAATTCACATCCACAAAGAGCATTGTTGTTGATTCTCACAATGTGGAACAAGTACCACAAGTGCTACATAAGCTCCCTCTAGTGGTAGCTGCAGGAAGTGCATGTAAGTTGTATTCGACTTTGAAGTTGAAAACATTGTTTTTTAATGTGCGACTTTGATCGAAAGTCTTCACTACTCACCGTACACCAAGTTAGGATTGGCTCTCTTCAGCTCCTGAACAATATCCACCACCATCTCCAGGAAGGACGTGTCCCTGGTGTACCCTGAACACAATTGTCACACACGCGCAATTTCTACAAACGTGTAACAAAGGTGCTGGTCGCGCACGTGCACGCACACACCTGTGAGAACGTAATCATACTGGTGCACGTTGTTGAGCTTGATGCCTTCGTAAAGAACGTGAAGCTCGTCGGCCGTCAGCACTTGACCCTTCCAGTGGGAATAACCTGACCCCAGGAGGACGAGGAGGAGCTTATTATTATTATTATTATTATTATTCTTAGGCGCCACACATTGGCTCCTTCAACGTACGCTCACACTGGTGTCACATCAAGTAGGCAACATCATCATTTCTTCTTTCAAATCATATAATATAAAAATGCTAAATTTATCATAATTAGCAGTGTCAGGTGACGACATTTTTAATCGTAATTAATCGCATGTAATACATGCTGATATACACAAAAAGACGTGGAGGAACACACAAACAGGGACAAACACACACACACACACACACACACACACACACACACACATTAAGGGGGGCACCAAAAAGGACAACGAGATAAATGTGTGACTTTAAATAGCTGTGTATTGACTGGTGTGTGTGCGTGTGCGTGCCCGAGTGCACGTCTGTCTGCTGCAGGCTGATGTCGCAGCTCCAGGTGAGTCACAGGCGGGTCACGTGTTTTTTTTTTGGGGGGGGTTCTGTTGCCAGGCAACACGGCAGGAAAGCCGGAGGGGCTGAGAAGGGACGTGAGCAGCGGGAGCAGCCGCGCCTGCATGTGTGCGTCCACGTGTGTGTGTGTGCGTATGAGATGACGTCATCACTCGCTGCTGTCGCAACTGACGACGTCATTTTCCGGGAGCTCCTCGTCTCCGTCTGCTGATTCTATTCAGCCCCCTCCCTTCACGATGGGCGGTTTGCGCCACAGCTGCCTTCAATTTGCAGCAATGCTAATTCATCAAATCAACGGGATAACCGGAAACGAACGGATGGATTTTTAACCTCAAATTCATCAATGAATTTTAATTAGCATCATTTGATGAAGATGCCAAATTCCTTCTCAAGATGATCTGAAAAATTACCCGTGGCAATTGCGCAAGTTCAAGCTGTTGAATATTTATGACGGCAAAGCCAACACGGAATTGGACCTGGAATCCATCGCGATGTGAAACCAAGTATGTTGAAAGTGTTCTGACCTGTGTGGTTGGAGAACTGCACAGAGTTGATGGAGTCCACCTCAAAGCCCAAAACCTGCAAAGAGACAAACACACAAACAAGGTCACAAGCAGGAAGGATTTGTTTTTAGGAAAAAAGCCTCACATTTGAATAAAACCTGCAACAAAGACGTTGTTGACTCGATGACGGAGTTGTAAAAAAGTCAAAGGAAAGACTGGTTGGTTCTGTGACCTTCGTCTCCGTCCGCGTCGCTCGCCACTTTGTTTGCATTGTAAAGCGCGCGAAGGTCTTCTGTGCGTTTCGAACGCACAAAACGATCAGCAATCTTCTCAGTGCATGACGTGTCAAATGTACAAAAGTCTTGAAAATGCTTTCATTTGACGTTTTTTTTGTTCCTCCTTCCCTCAGAGTTAACTTGCATTCTTGGATCCTCGGTTATTTCCATCCTCGCTTGGCTGAAACATACGTTTTTTTTTTTTGCTCAACTTTTTTTTGTCCGGCCAGCCAACTTGAAAGTCCGCAGGTCAAATATGACCAGCGGACTGAAACAAATATTTTCTTCTACAGTATGTTTCATGTGACGCCAATGTTTAAATCAGTTACAAGCAAGGCCGGCAATGGTTTAGCTGTTAAACGACACTCATGTAATGAATAATTAGATGCATGTCGGGATTTTTTTAATCTTATTTTAAAAAGAAAAATACAACAGTTGTGATAACTGTATGCAACATACTCATGTTTATCTTAAGATAAATGACTTCATTACTGATTATTATCATAATGTGTATAAGTATAGTTGTTGATGCCAAATAGATAAGCACATCTAAAAGTGGCTCTCTATCTTAACTGCTGCTATTTCTGAAAGCTACAAAACTCAAGACACTTGAGAAGATGAGCGCTGACTAGTGATGTCACTAGGGAGGAATCCCACGGCAGCCAATCAGAGGCCTCCAACCTCGCACGCCGCTTCTGTCCTGACAGGAAGCGACAGGGGGCGCCCCGCACGCTCGTCACCATCCTCGATGCCAATTAGGACTCCCGAGGTGCTCCCAGTTTACAGAATCATTCATGCGTTTGTGCGATAAGAGCAGCAATTTGCACAAGTCATGCAAGTGACTGGATAACCCTGTCGAGGTTTTTGCCGTAGCCCTTACATGCTGCCAGTAAAATCCGTCATTCGTCACATTTTCAGCAAGTGAAAACAGCACTGACACGGACGGCCTCACCAAAAGTGGAAAAAAAAAAAACCAGCAGCTGGAGGTTAGAAAGAAAACAAAACGCTAAAAAGCAGCTTCTTTTACATGCCGCGTAAAAAGGTCTTCTGTTATATAGAGCAGCTAATGGCTTCTGTGCTTATCCCCATATAAAAAGACTATTATTTGCGCATTAGCAAGCCCAAAGAGAATCAATCAGACGTAACAAGTGGAAGGCGCTCTCGCGGGCCGAGGTCGAACACGCCGCAACTTCCTCATCGTCCGCTGCAGGCGCCGACAGGGACAAAAATAGATGAAGGATGTGGAGGGCCATCCAGCATCATCGCCACCATCCTCATCATCATCATCATCATCATCATCATCATCATCATCATCATCATCCAAGCAAAGCAGCCACCACCTCCCGTTACAGTCACACTGTCAACAGCAGAAATCTTAACGGGCTTAAAGTCTTTGGGTTTTACAAAAAGCATTTTTCCACAGCATTCTGTTTGACATGTAGTAAATAGGATGGCGATTTCAACCATCTGCAGGTTGGCACGTTTGTGTGCCACGACTGAGAGTTACTTTGAGTATGTGCTCCCTCTCAGATGCTCCAGTTAAGGTGAGCAAGAGCAAGCGTGCCACGGGAAATGATACAATTTCACCTAATTGGTCTGAAATGATGTTTATTTACATCAATAATCTCTTGAGGCGCAACAATTAATCGCCTGATCAACAACTAATCGATTGTCAAAATAATTGGCTAATTTGATAATCAATTTAATTGTTTAAAGCCATTCTTTAATCCTATATATTTCACACTTTCAACAATCAATAGTAAATATTCGCCAATTTCTGCCACGCTTCATGAAAGCAGGCTGATTATCTTTGTGTCGAATAAGACCTTTGCAAACATCTGCTTGTACTGTACTTTCAAAAACAATGATCGACACTTTAGCTGATTTTCTGACTATGGTAAGAGGAACCGAATCATTCATAATGAATTTATGTTTGCATTTTTTGCACACTCAATTCTATATAATGTTTTTGAATAAAGGGATAGAAATATATATATATATTTTAAATTAGATTCATCGATTAATGGAAAACTTTAATTTAAAGACAGATTCATTATTTACTAAAATAATTGTTAGTTGTAGCCCTAATCTCACCGCCATATATAATCTTTGGAAAAATAAATAAATAAATAAAATAGGAATGACAAGAAAAAAATCAATTGATAAAAATGCAAATTCTGGTTCGGTTTTGTTGGTCTGGGTTTCAGGGAAATCAAGTTGTTGTTGTTTTTTGCAAAGAAAAAACGGCCTTTCTTGGAGAAGGAAGGTTTTAGTGTGATATCGGCAATAAAAAATCTAGTCCAAAAATGCCTTCAAATTCAAGTACAACAGTAAAAACGTGATTATTTGTCAACATATCAACTCTACCCTTTTGTTTCGTTTGCTACTTGGGGGGGATCCCTTCTCTGATTGGCTGACAAGTAATAAGCTCACCCTGGTCAAAATCATCAGGAGTTCTCAAGTGTCAAATTTGTTCTGTTTGTATTTGATTGTTCTGGTCCATTACGTCGTGTGACTCGTGTGGGAAATTTGCTCCAGGTGAAACAGTATGGGTGGATTCAGCATCTTGCCCAAAGTCAGCCGCCTGGGACAGACTCAAGTTCACCCGAGTCCCCCAACGAGAACAAGACCATAGAAAATATCTGAAATTGTACAGATTCTGAGCAACCTGGATATCAGCTGCATCCTGTAATGGACTGTTTGACCTTAACAGGTTCCCACTAACTACCTGGGCCTCGTGTAAACATATTTCGTCCTGTCGCCCCCCAAAAAAGAGGCGGTGATCTATTTCCTATAACGACTAAGACACTTTGTTCAGTCAGGTTTCAATGTCAGACCCACAAGGTTTGCCTCAATGACAACATCCAAATGAAGGTGGTGCTGAGTCGTGACTCGTCATGAGTGACAGCTAGAAGGAAGATGAAACAACATTTTGGAGGCTTTCATTCCCAGGATGACAAACTCAAACGGACACTAATGAAAAACAAAACCTAGCGACAATTAAAGCACGTCACGACTCGTTTGTTGGCAAACATAATAATAAACTTTGATTTCACGACGTGAAATGAGAGGGCATTTTAAAAGGGAGGGTAAAAATAAATAAATAAAAAGGAGCATCACACATGAAATGTCAGTCAAGGTCCCCCTCGTCACATCATGGATGCGAGGAGGGAAGGGAAGCTTTGCTCGGCTCGCTTGGTTTCTACCTGCAGCGGGAAAGAGGCGCTCTTGTTGCCCACATATCCCCGGACGACGTGGCTCTGGATGGACAGAACGCGGCACTCCATGGCGGCTCCCGGTGGTCAGCCGAGGAGGACAGACGCAGGCGGACGCTCGCTCGCTCGCTTCACCACATAACAACACGAAAGAGACAATTTTGAGTCCCCGACAGCCCGGCGCGCGCCCACTAGAGATTTAGCTTAATGTTAGCTTAATGGCTAACCGGAGGTGTGTCACGCGCACGTATGACGGAGGAGAGCGCGCGCGCGGGTGTATGGCAATTAAACCCCCGTCCTGGCGGAGACGTCTTATTTATTTAACCGTTTCTAAAAGTTATCCTTCAGGACTTAATCCTATCAGGAAATTAAATCTCCCCGCTCACGCGAAACCACTTAAAAGCACTCAAAATGAGGCAGTTCTTATGCCAATGCTGTTGGTGGCGCTGTTTGCGCCGCTACCACACCAATACTGTGATTTAAAAAGTAGAAGAAGGCGTAAAGCGTGTGTTGTGTTGTGTTCATACGCCAAAGCAGAACTTGAAACGTTATAGAAAAGCAAATATTTGCGCGGAGAGGACCGAGTAAATGTATAAGTGGGCTTGAAGACAAACGACGGCAACTATTACCTGTTGGTAACGTGTACGTTGGTGTCACGACATCTAGTACAGTACTGTAGTAGTCAAGTGACTCCCAACAGTCAAAGTCAGCAACTGTTAATTCGGCATGACAAAATAAGTAGACAATGACATCAGTCATGTGGTCACGTCGTTCACATAAATTAACAGTAAGGGCAATTTATAACAACAGTAAAATTATTATTTGCATGCATTAACTCGACATAGGGAGATTGCCGGGAGAAACATCAAATTAAATCAATACAAATATGATTCAACACATTTATTTTCTTTCTTTATTAAACATCCAATTTATCCAATATCCAATTCAAACTGAGCACACAAACCAGAACGGTGCTGTCAAACAAGACACAAGAAAAAGAAAACACACAAAAACAAACAAAAAACGTAAGGGCAGACGGTAGTGTTTTGAACAGGCGAACTGCTTGGCCACCTAAAATCCAATGGTGTCATCAGCGAATGGGGCATTAATGGACATCTGGGTCATTCAAAAATCCAATTATTTGTCATCTGGGCTTGAAAGCTGAAAAAGACGAGCGTTTTCGCCTTAAAACCACAACTTACCTGTCCTCTGTTTAATATTTTATTTAGGACTGACTATTATTGTAGGTTGAAAGTAAGCCAAGATAAAAGAAGACCACTGGATTGCTTCGTGATTGTGACACATTCAAGAGTCGTGACAGAAGATTTGGCAACTCGCTTATAAAACACAGCAAGCAGCGGTGGAGGATGTGGAAAAAAACCCGGCTGCATATAAATGACAAATATAGCACAGCAATGCCGCAGAGTCGTGATTAGAAGACTAACAAGTACAGTACATGTCTCCAACTCCACCTGCTGTTATATTAGAGAACTAAAGGCTGCTCGTATGTCCATATGAAGAATCTTCACACGATCATTCTCTTGTTCAACAACCAAGGGACAGAGTTTTAAAACATGACAATCGAATATCACAATTATCAAAGTTTGATTTTAAAAGCGTTCTGCTTAATATTTTTTTTTTATGTACACTATTATCAGCAAAACCTAAGGTTTATGGTGTTAATAAAACACTAAGCTAATGCGCAAATTACACAAATTTTTGTCCTTGATAAATGAGACTGGCATTCAACAATACATCAGAAATATTTTAGTAGTCAAAGTCTCTAAAAGGAATGATACAGGTTACCACCAGAAACCTAAAAATATATATTTTAAAGGCACTCACGCTCTTTCCTCTAAACATTTTTTAACAAAAGTAAATAATCGTCAGGGGTACATTTTTCAAAGTGAATTAAGTAATCCTCATGTTTGTTTGTTTTTGGAACAAAATAACTATAAAAGTACCGGAAAATGAATTATAGTTACATGAAAAAAATAATGGGTAAAAATATGGAGAAAAAATGTTCCTCATTGTTTAAAAAAAAAAATAAAATAAAGAAAGTAAACTGACTTCCTTCATGGGTAAAAATGGCGTGTTTATTATTATTATTATTTAAAGAAAGCAAGTATATGAATTATCAAGGGGTTCTTCTAAAGGTCAATAAGTACATAAATCATCATGGGTATAAAATTGAAAAACACAGCAACAGTAAATGAATTCCCTTGATATGAACCATGTGAGCATGCGGGCTGAATTACAACACAATCAGCCGACATGTTGGTCCAACTGAAGTTTATTTTGAACTTTATTAACATTGAAAAGACAACAAGGAACGTACAACTTCATCTACAGCGACGTCCGTCTTCTATCGTCCATTAGCGGTCATATATTAACTCTTCAGTCTCTCAGTAGTATTTCTACAGCAGCCTGGAAGGCGGACAGTATAAACGGTTCATTAGCTTACTTTTAGTACAGTGTGAGGAGGAACGAGGGGGTCTGGAGAGGAAAATACAGGCTTTAAGACATTTTTTCTCATCGTGAAGACACACACACACACACACACACACACACACAACTGGCTCACCCACGTCTGATTGGACAGTGGCTGGACACTAAAGTAACCATTGATGGTTTACAGAATCGTACAGTGCACAACATTCATCTTTGACATAACTGCAGTTCACTTTTGTGTGTTCGTATGTATGTGTGTGTGTGTGTGTGAGTTCTCAGCAGCAACCTCAGGACAAAAAACATGTTGGATTTAAATGAAACAGCAGCAGCCTTTGCAAAAACAAGTGAATTAATTATTCTCATGGTTAAAAAAAAATGGAGAAAAAAGTTAAAGACCCTTTATGAGTGAAAATAAGAAAAAAGATATTAATCATCCATATAAAAAAATAAAACAAGTTAATATCCTTGCGGTTGGCCAAAAAACTAAAATGATACAAAATGAGAGGAAAAAATGATAACAGTAAATTAACTATCCTCATCGGTACGAAAAACAATAAATTGATTATCCTCAACAGTCGACTTCTTCTGATGCTAACTATTTAGCGCTGTTAGCATCTTCTGTTCAGCCTGTACACTTAACACGCGCACACACACGTGAGAGATTGTCACTGGAGTGAGTATCTGAGGGAGTAAACAGTTAAATCGGATGTCACCTTGGATTAGCCGTTAGCAACAAGCTAACACTTTCGGAGAACAGCTTTTTCTGAAAGCAGCGCACAAAAAAACACAACTTTGCTGTTGTGGCTTTCAAGTCCTTTCTGCTTGTCAAAAGACCTTTTTTTTTTGATCAAAGTGAAGTTTTGCAAGCAAGCTGCCTCGTGGTCCAACTTACCAGCTGACGATTCAACTTCTTCTACTGGTCAGTCAATAAATAACAAGAATAAGAATAAAGTCTCTCTCGTCCAGTTGTGTCCAGTCGTTCCTGATAATAACAAACCCGATGCGTGCTTTCAGGGCTCCTCGAAGAGCTGGAGGTCCAGCCTGACCACAATCTCACCGGTGGGAACTTCGTGGAGCAGCAAGCGCTTGGTGATTGGTCCCTTGGAGCCCTGGTCCTTCTTGATCTCCGCCAATCGGATCTCTGTCCTGCCCAGGAAGTCTGAAAGGGGGAAGAATAAGAAGAGAGGGAGACATCTGTTTAGTTCTCGATAGACCGTGACTTGAGCTGGAAAGTTGGACAACAGATATGTCAGGAAAAGCCTCCTAGAACACCTCTATTTGGGATTAACCATAGGCTGCTACAGTGGTGGCAGGTGTGTATGCTGACTCCCGTTTGGCATGAGTGTGAATGTGATTGGTTCATTTTTAACAGTTTTAAGAGGGGTGTGCAGGCTTTTGCAACCACACTGTTTATTTTGATTCCCCCCCCCCCCCAATAGAGTTTTACATTATGGGGGATAAAAAAATCATCATGGTTGCCTTTTTTTACACCACAAAAAACAGACATTTTAACAGGGGTGTGTAGACTTTTTATATCCTGATTATTTGTCACTCCCAGTTGAAGTTTACTCTAAAATTGAGACAAAAAAACAAAATACACATTTAAACAGGCAAATGTTAACCAAACCATATGATTTAGTCTATAAAAGTCTGCTAGCTTAATGCTAACAAATAATGGGAAGTGCCATAAACTGGTTAACAGAAATGAGTTGTGGAGTTACAGTCATTTTAAAATCAAACAACTGCTTCTTTAACTTGCCTGTACAGTGTGTAGCAGTTTGCTAAAAAATGCACAACGTATCGAGACTACAAACAAGAAAGCACAATAAAGTTGAGGCTCCTCGTTTTGTATCACTTGCGTCAGATAAGAAACACGTGGACTGACCATCCGGTGAGAACTGGTCCCGTTCAAACACGGTAACGCACAGGACGTCCTGCTCCAGGTCCTTGATGAAAAACTGGCAGTTGGAGTTCCACTTGGGATTCAGCGTGTCCTGCGACCAAACAAAACACGTTTAGCAAAATAAACAATGGAAGCGGACCTCCGCCAAGGCTCGAAGTGCAAAGAAGGAGCTCAAGTTTTGTTCAAATCCAGGATTTTTAATATTTGTTTTAATATATAAATAATATTTTGATTTTTTTTTTAATCATACATACATACATATATATTTACCGATATACTTCTTATACATACATAAAAATATATTATACATATCACCCACCATCGCTTAAAATTTTTTTAATTTAAAAAAAATTAATCATACTAAAAAAAAATATATATATAAAAAATAAAAATAAAAATAAATAAATAAATCAATTATCCCCAGGGGTAGGGCTGCTTGATTATTAAGAAAATATTAATCACGATTATATTGGCAATAATTGAAATCACGATTAGGACGATCATTTATTTTTTGGTACAAAACAAGAAAATGTTTGAACATAAAAAATATTAAGACAAATAAAGTATTCAAGTTCCTTTTGGATGAAACAAAATGTATTACACTTATTATTTTAAAATAAAAAGGTGCAAATGTGTCATTTTAAACGCTCTAACAACTCAAAATTAGTATTGATCTTTTTTTTGTCATGATTATGCTGATTTTGTAAATGTGGAGTGTAATAATTGAAATTGTAATTGAATTTCGATTAATTGCACAGCTCTACCCAGGGAGTTAAAAAAAAAAGACAACTTAAGTAAATTAATCATCTTCATGGGTAAAAAAATAATAATAAAGTAGATTCATTATAATTGGCAAATGTAAATACAGTAAATAAATCCTAATGAGTTAAGGACTTCTTTTTTTTTAAGTAAATCAAATATCCTCATGGTTAAAAGAAAACAAAAGTCAATTAATTATCCATATGGGTTAAAAAAAAAAAAAAAAAAGATAACCAAAGTGGATAAATGGTTATTATTTCTTCCAGTAAATTAATTATCACCAATGGTTAAAACAAAACAAAAGTTTTTTTTTTTTAAAGTACATTGTTCAATTATCCGCATGGGTAAAACTAAAAAAATTAAAAAATAAATAGATGACAGCCAATCAATTATCCACGAGTTAAAAAAAAACAAAAAAAAAAACAAGACAAATGAAATGTTCCCATTAATCAAAAGCAACATTTGCCTTGGTGGAGGTAATAAGTCATCTTACCTGCAGAGTTTTGGTGATGTGGCATTGCGAGCCCATGGTGACCTCACAGTACGGATTGCTTTTACCTTCAAACACAAACAAACGTCAAGACGACATCCTGCCGTCCACACGCACGATCGTTCCAAAAACATTTTCGATTGCTATTTTTTTGTTACCATGCGAGCGACACGGCTTGAGTTCGATTCCCTCCACGATGTTGACCATCAACCTGCCGATGCCCGTCGCCCTCTGGGAACGCACTGAGGGAGCCGACCGACCGCACAACATAAGCAGCAAGCGCAAGCAAGTCACAATAAAACACAAGAAATACCCAGATAGGCCTTTTCTCTCTTCTTCTTCTCCGTTTCGATGAAGAGTTCGGACGCCGCCTTGATTTTCTGCACCCACGCCGTCCTGCGCGCACGCACGCACCACACGAGCACAATCACACTTGAGTTGCTCACCAAGAACAAGTTGAGCCTTTGTTTTACCGCTCGTTGATGCTCTCGGCCCTGAGGGTGTAGACTCTGTCGATGTGAGAGATGTGGAAGAGGGGCTCGTCTCCCGACGGGTCCGTCGGCAGTTTCACCAGAACCTCGTTCAGGAAGATGGGCTGCGCCAAACACACACCAACCAGCAGTCAACTCATCAGTACGGACGCTCTCTTTATCTTAAAGTGTTTGAGTATGTGGCGTGGAATTGGTACAAGTTAGGTTTACGCCGATGCCAAATGTACAATCTGGATCTGATCCGGATGAACCCTGGTTTGACGTTTTTGGGTTTCTACATAGACAATGGAGTCTAATAAGCTTGATGGGTTCAAAGTTGAGTGTCTTTGGTGATAAGGTCTCGTTTTTTTTTAAGAAACTTTTTTTTTTATTATGATATTTAATTAATTTTGGGAGGTATAATTTTATGTTAGAGGAAAAATATTAGAATTAAATCTGATATTTTTCAACCAAAAGTGTTGTTGTTTTTTTTAACAATAAAACTTTTTTTCAAGAATAAAAAAAAAATGTTCATAGACAAAAAAAAAAGTTATATTTTATCATTGGGAAAAAAGTCTTAATAATAAAGTCAGAAAAAAAAAATTCTCGAGAAAGAAGAGATTCAATTTTTTTTTTTTTAACAAGAATAAAGTCTCCGTTTTTATTGAAAAGAAAAACTTCGATGACATTTTGCGGGGTAAACATGTTTTCTTTTGGAATCAAATCAAGAGTTGTTCAGAAAAAAGTAAAATAGTTTTAGGATTACGTACATTTTCGATTTTCGGGGTGAACAGACAATTTTTTGGGGAGGAAAAAAGTGTTTAAGGCAATTTTCAAGGATTTTTGTTTCCAGGTTTAAGTCAATTTCAAGTCAAGTTAATTTCATTTTCTAACATAAAATCATCTTTTTTCCAGGGCAAAAAAAGGTACTTTTTAAAAAGAGGAAGTGGTAACTATTATACAGTGAAGTTTTTATTATTATTATTTTATTATCAGTATTTTCTGGAAAAATGACAAGATGCACACAAACAAACGTGTGTGTGCGCGTGCGTTCTCACCGTCTTGTACATACGGTACTGCAGGTGTGTTTTGGACGAGAAGACTTTGTCGGATCCAGACGAGCCCAGAGGCTTGGTGACCTGCGGCGCGGACAGGAAGCGGCGTTCAGACCTAGCGCGAGTATTTACTTGGTATACGTGTCGACGTGTCGACGGGGCGACGGCGCGTCACCTGCGTCAGCAGCAGGAAGTCGTTGAAGAGGAAGCCGTAGAGCTCCTTGCTGCTTTTGGCTTTGAAGAGTTTGCCGCTGTGGAGGAACTTGCGGGGGCCCAAACAGTTGGTCACCGAGTTGAACACCAGTTGCTGCAACATCGTCCACGAGCATTCAAACACAAATTCAGCATTCGGCATGGATTTGCAGCGCAGCACATCCACAACATGTTCACATTCACTTCGTGTAACGGATTGCATTCTTTTACAAAGGTCACTTGATTTTCAAGACTTTGCCACTACACGACTTTTACTGTCTGTGTGCATTCTGCTCTTGTGTACTTTGTTGGATGCCAAACCTTTTTGGCTTGATTTAATTTGGAAGGTAATGAAAAGTACCTCGGACAGGCCTTCACACTGAACGTGCGCTTGGATCCACTCCAGACGATCAGAGTTCTCTTTCTCCCTCACGCCCTCGTTCACCTACATGCCAAAAGATAAACAAATTTAAAAAAAATTAAAAGGAAAAAAAGATCAGAACTTTTTTTTTTGATTTTTTGTTTTGTTTTGAAAAATTGCCTTGATTCTAAAATAGTTATTTAGAGTCGTGTTTAAAAAATAGATTTGATCATGATTTGTATTTTTCCAAATAGTCAGATTTTCTTTAGAAAAAAAAAGTTTTCTGTGGAAAATATTTAAAAAAAAGTTATATTTTTTAATATATTTCCTTAGATTTTTTTTTTTAAGAATAATGGCGCTTTTGCCCCTAAAATAGTCTTATAGTCTTCATTAATAAAGTGAGATTTGATCACGAATATATATATTTTTTTTTTAAGTTAATTTACAAGTACTATCAGTTTCAATAGAAAGCTAAATCCCATCCAGGAGTCCAATGTTTTATATTTTAAAAGTCCCACTATGCATGTTTTTTTTTTTTTTTAAAGACAGCAGTAAAAAGCAGCTAAGCACTGAATATAAAAGTGAATCCATGAGAAATGACCTGCGAGCACAACTCCTCCGCCTTCTCCAGTGCAGCTTTCAGGTGATTGTGGTCTGGATGCGACTCGGGAGTGTTTTCCAAGATCTGTTTGTGAAAAGCGCAAGAATGGAGTGACACCAGTGTGCGAAAGTGTGTGTGTGTGTGTGTGTGTGCGTGCGCGCAAAGCGTACGTTCTTGATGATGAGCGGGTAGCGAGTGACCCTTTGCATGGGCTTGAGCAAGAAGCTGGAGAGCGGCATCCCCTTACAACGAGGGTCCATGGCTAACCGCTGACAGACACAAACAAAAATTGCTTGGATCGTCTTCATAGTGGAAAATCAATCATTCACAAATGACAAAAAAATGAAAAATAGCTATGTTTGCTGTCACTGGAAACACAAAAGTTAAACGTATCAATCACTGATGATTATTATTTTGCTGTTCTTACCTTGAGGAAGTCTTTGATTTCGAGGTTGTCGTCCGTTTTCTGCTGAATCAGCGTGGCTCCGTTCAGTTGACACGAGCAGAACCTGGACGAGCATCATCGAGGGTGAAAAAACATCACGTGACCTTTGACACTGAAAGCGCGTGCGTGCGTGCGTGCGTGCGTGCATGCTCACCTGATGTACGGCTGCATGTGCGGCAGCTGATTGGTCAGGATGTCGCCAATCATCTTGACGGGCATGCGATCACCTGACATCTTCTTCCTCACCCGCAGCGCCCTGCAGACGACATCCGGCGGTTATTACTTTTAAGGTCGTATTTTCTCAACGCACATCTTAAGATGATGATGAGGATGATGATGATGATGATGAAGGGCGTTATGATCTTACTTGAGCAGCTTGATGTTGCACATGATGAGCTCCTTCCAGTTGACGAAGATCATGGCCACTTCCTTCTCGCTCAGCAGCTCACAATCCAGCAGAGGCTTGTGGAAGATCTGAACAAGCACGCACACAATATTTTGGATGCGTCCATATATTATGACATTTTTTGAAGAATTGTTACTTGTTGTGAAGTTCATTGCATCTAGCGCTTGTGACTCAAGCTTAAGACAAAAATATTGGGTAAAAACAAACCAAAACTCTAAAGTCAGGTCACTAGTAAGTTGAGGTAACACTCTCTCTCTCTCTATATATATATATATTATTTTTTTAGTTATGTTAACAGCATAACTAAAACATTGTGTACCACAAACGATGTAACTTCTTTGTTGGTAGTCCAAGCGAACATAAAAGTTCTAATGCCCCCTGCTGGCTATCAACAAAATTTAAAAGCTATTTTTGACTCTAGTGATTACGTCCAAACCTTTGAGAGTCTATATAAAATCAACAGTACTAAAAAAAAATAAAATAATGTAAGGTTACATATGACATCCCCCCCACCCCCCCCCCCCCACCTCACCTCGGTGACGAGCTGCAGGTCGTTGACGTAATTCTCCTCTGTGACGATGAGCTCGTGGATGTATCCTTGACGTTTTCTCTCCATGGGACTCAGCATGTCCAGCAGGTGCAGGTCGGCGCACCCTGAAAACACAACAAGATGCACATCAGGCAACATTTGCTATGACCAGAAATGAAAAATAATAACGGGATACATACCTGAAAAAAAAAAAAAAAGAGGTTTATTCCAAAAATCAATCGGGTACATCGACATATCACAGCCCATGATGTAAATATAATCTAATTATTATTTTATTTATGAAGACTTTTTTTTTCCTGGGAAAATGCTGCCCCGCCCCGATAAAAAGGTTACAATTCTATTATTTTCAAGAAAAAAAGTACTTAAGATTAATCGATTTTTTTTTCCACAAGAAAAAAAAGTTTGCTATTGTGTGTGTGTGTGTGTGAGTAATGCGCACATGCGTGTGTCTCAGAGCGTTTAATCACCAGGATGCAGTCACATTCAGCACCTCGCACAAAGCAGGAGTAATTAGCGCCGCGCTTACATTCATTCTGCACAACGCATCTTCATTCTCGCCTTTTTAAAAAAAACAGTTGCTCATTCGCGTCGTGTTTTCACTGGTGCGCTGAGCGCAAGTAGTGCCGTGTGCTTGCATTTGGCTCATCAAAGTTCAGCCGGTAAGACGAGGAAAAGGCATTCAAATAGTTCATCTGAAGTCGCCAATCAGAGGGGCTCCCCTCCCCCGCCATGCGCGATGCCAGCGGGTTAAGAACAACTCCACTGCTTCTCGGGTATTTAAAAAAAAAAAAGAAAGAAAAAAAAGAAGTTAATAAATCATTTCATTCTATTTGTGAGGGTAAACATTAAAAATCACAATACTGTCATCTGGATACACAACATCAACAAAAATATGGCAACCATTATAGTGCTAGTCTGTTGCTATGGGAACAAAAATAAAGGGAAGGGGGGGTTTCTTGTTGTCATGTTAAATTTTTTTTTAATTTTCTTTCTGTGTTGTCTTAAATTTTGTCAAGTGTACGTTCACGTTATGGAAACACTTGCTGAATTTCCGTTAGCTTGTGATCTGTAAAGAACGCAAATTAAACATTATTCGCTTCTTGAGCTTAAAAAGTTTTGGTAAGATGACATTTTTCTTTGATCAAATGGAACGGTGCGATTAAAAGCATGTGGCTCAAATGTGAATCATGTTTGTAAAATCCAGAATAAAAGCTAACACGTGAAGCCATGCTCAAACATTTTCAAATCAACGGTTGTAGAGTGTGAAAGTTAGCGGCCATTTTGTGCTGCTGAGATAAAAGCTACTACCGTTTGTTTTTATGATGTGTCAACTAAATAGGCCCACATTTCACACTGCATAAGTCAAACTAAGTCAATTTAGACAAGATCATCATTATTTCAGCAAACTTATTTTTTGGGGTTTGATAGTGTGCCACGAGATTTTCCTTATTTCACTAAAATGTGTGCTTTGACGAAGCACTGCTCTACAGCACACACAACATAGAAAATAACAAGAGCGTCTTATGATGCCATACGAAATAAACTGTTGGTCTGGAATGATTCACTAGTACCGAGTATGGGAGTGCGTGCGTGCCGAACCGTCAACCGTGTGATCGTCATAGCAACAGACGAGCCCATCATAAAGACGTAAACAAAAACGACAGAACATGAAGTAAATACATCATTAAATTGTTAAAAACGACCGGGTAAAAACTATGTGGTAGGTGTGTGTTGTTAAAATCCCCAAACTCTGTACCATGTTGTTTGTGTGTGTGTGTGTGTGTGTGTGTGTGTGTGTGTGTGTGTGTGTGTGTGTGTGTATGTGCATGTGTGTGTGTGTGTGCTCCTTGCCTCCCCCTTCTTCGTCTCCTCTTGAGAGGGAACGAAGAGAGAGAAGAGGAGGAGTCTTTGGCTGTTACGTTACACATTGGAAAGCTTCCTCCAGCAGATAGTGGGTCTTTCTGTGAAGCTGTGAGGGGGGGGGTCGGGTTAGTCGGGGCGGGGGGGGGGGGGAGGCGGGAGACGTTTGACTGACAGTTGAAGGAAGCTGCTGAGGGTAGAAGTATAAAAAAAAAAAAAAGGAAAGTAGCAAAGCGTGGTACAAAGGAAGATTAGGACCACACTGAAAAAAAAAAAAAAGAGTCCTAAGTTGACTTCTTTCATGAAAAAAAAAGCCAAACATAAAAAAAAATAGCATGAGAGAATATATTTTTGGGGAAAAGGTTTTTTGAGAAATAAATTGTAAAAGTTTTAGGAGAATAAAGGCCCATTTTTAGATTTAAAAAAAATAAATGTTCTTTGTTTTTCTGGAAAATGATGATTTTATTATTATACGAGTCCTTGTGTGTGTGTGTGTGTGTGTGTGTATGTATGTATGTGTATGTGTATGTATATATATATATATAATAAATAAAATAAAATATATATTAATAAGTGTTTTTTTTTTTAATAGATTTTTTGGGGGGAAAAATATTACCTCAAAAATATTTGGGGATTTATTTTTCTCCAATTAAAAAAATAATAATAATTCAGGGGAAAAATGTACTTGTAAAAACAATTCTGAAAATGTTTTCCCCATTAAAACCTTTTCCCCAAAAAATTAGAAAAAATACAGCTTTCCTCTCAGGATTTTTTTTCCCAGTGTGGCTCTCCTACTTCCAGACAGGGATGAGCTGAGCTGCTTCTAAAATGACACAATCTCCCGTAAAGCCACAAAAACGACCCACTATCCACTTCGCCACCGCGCATGTGCGTACGTGCGTGCGAATACAGTCCCAGTCAAACATATCAACGAGTCCAATCATCCTCGTGTCTTCTCTCTTCCGAGCCTCGCCCCTCCTCTCGCTAGACACAAGATGGCGGCAAGGCGAGGCGAGGCGACGGGGCAAGCGAGTCGCGCGCACGCCGACAGACAGACGCTTAACATTATAGTCAGTCAGTCTGTCTGTCTGTCTCTCTGTGTGTGGCTTCTATTGGTGGTGGAGCTTCGCCATTTCCGGGTCATGTGACCGCTCGCTGCTGTCCCATTGGTTGAGTGGCCTAGTGGGCGTGGCCTAGTGGGTCTCTTTGAGGGCTTTGAGGAGAGGGGGGTTCTGGGGAATGATATGATCCTAGAGAGAGGACGACAACAACAACATCAACAAAAACAACAAAAACAAAAACAACAACAAATTGGGTGCCACTAGGTGGGTGGAGCGTGCAGCGACAGCAAACACGTAGAGCATCTAGAGCGGGGCCCCATTCAAGAGTACTGTAATATTTGTTGCAATCATTTTTTTCCCTATTTTTTTCTAATCCACATTCACATTATTGGTTGCTTGTTTCATTGTAAATAACAAAAATGAAAACTATTTAGCAATTTTACAGCTACATTTAAATGGTTTAGTGTAGGAAATAATTGGTGAATTAAATTTAAATGGATTTTGAATTACATTTTTTTAAAACGATATTTAAAATTTCATTTTACAATCAAAATCTGTTATTTTATATATTTTACATGCACATTGTTTTTTTTCAAAAATAAATACATTGTATTTATTTTTTTAGTAATTGTATAAAAAAATCAAATTTAATTATTTATGCTATACATATTTGTCATGAACTATTTTAGTAAAATTAATTTGAGGTATTTTACGTACACATTTAAAACGTTAAAAATATTTTTTAAATAATTGGTTAATTCGTAACAATAACATTTAAGAAATGAGAATGAATTATTGTATTGTTTAAATAAACAAATTAAGATATTTTAAATGCATTTATTTTATTAATTTATTTTTAATTATAAATAAGATTAAAAAAATGAGAATTAACTTTTTTTTTATTAAAATATAGTGGACCCCGCATATTAGCACTTCCCCGTTTATTTGTGCTTTTTATATTATAAGGAGCGTCAACTATTCACAAATTTTAAATATTTGTGTCCCTACCCGCCATGAACGACAGGGGTCCGGCTGTATACATGTTATATATCTGCTGGGAAAAAAAATCAAATATGGCCCACTGCTGGCCTAAACATCTGATAATGATTTGATGATGGCAATTACTTTTATTTCCATAACTATGGCTTGGCTACTATTACTATTTATGCAATGTGTGTTTGTATTAGTCAAAAGGCACGCATGTAATAAATGATACATGTGCATGTGAAGGCCACGTGCTCACTCTAGAATCTCTACATCTATGATGGATCATGCTGGGGAGCGGGTTGTGAAAGTGTCGGGGATTGGACACATGCGGGAAGAAAGGAGACATCTAAAGCTAACAAATAGAAACACACACACATAAAAAAAGCAGCATATGAACACACACACAAACACCAACCAGAGGTGGTGTGTGACTGAACCGGGGATGTTATCAAAGAGGCCCAAAGGACGATGAGGTCACGTGGTGAGAGAGAGGGACAGTGTCTCCACACCACAATCTGGGGTGTGTGTGTGTGTGTGTGTGTGTGTGTGTATGTGAGAGAGAGCGAGAGAGAGAAAGAGAGTGTGTGAGTGTTCGTGCGTGCGTGCGTGCGTTAGACGACACACGTCGAGGGCGTTCCAAGTCGTTCTGTTTTTTGTGTGTGTGTGTGTGTGCATGTTTACTCACACTGCGTGCTCGGGTCCGTGTCAGTGGTGAGCTTGACGTAGTTGCTGGGAAAGAGACCCTCGCGACCGTTCAGCTCGCCTTTCCACCAATCGCAGTCGTCCTTGTTGAGCACGGTGATCACCTGACCCTTCAGGAAGGCCAGCTCGTCGTCATTCTGCGCCACGTAGTCGTACATGCCGATCACCTGGCACACGGCTTACGAAAACACCGCAAGTGAGAGGAAGTCACATGTCATAAGGAAGTCGCAAATATTTTTGAAAAAAAAAAGTGAGAATTCTACTGAGATAAAACTGTACTTTGCATTATTAAACAATAATGTGATTGTGAGGTCTAAGTATTATTTTTGTACACTGTTGCCATCCTTAAGTTCCACGGTAGTATCTGTGACTTTGAGTGTGTACAGCTTTAAAAGGCGGGGCCTGGCCTTGTGAGTGACGGGGAAGAGATTTTGCTAAGACCTTTTTTTTTTTTTTTTTCAATTGAATAAGCGGTAGAAAATGGAAGGATGGATGAATTATTCCAGCTACTAGAGTACCGTTGCAGCCAACATTTTTAATTTACTCGTTGCCAAGCAAGTTCCAAGTTACTTATTCTTCTTAAAAATTGTCAGTATTCTCTGTCTTCCAGTATTGCTTGATGAGCTGCATTATTGGTCGTTGATAAGCAAGCTGCCCTGGTTACCAGAAAAAAAAAGTCATATAATAGAGACATTGTATAACATTACAACACTACCCCTACTTTTGCACACCTTTAGTATTTGTATTTGCTTCGCCGTACTACACATTTACATTGTTTTTTAGTGCTTCCAAAATCAGTCACTGTATTATGACTCTGAATAAAATGCATCTTTTTGTCAAACTGCATGGAAAATGTGTGTGCGTGGGTGTGTACCAGTGTTGGCAGGGACCAGTTTTGGTGGCGTGGGCTCGGTCGGCGTGGTTTTGCTGGTGCTGGGGCTCAGCAGCTTGACGTAGTTGGCCGGAAACCATCCAATCTGCCGCTTTTTCCCTCGGGCCTGGACCAATCAGAGTGCCGGAATGTCAGGCACCCAATCAAACAGCTTCATGTGTCTCGTCAATGTCTTACACATTTCGTGCAACATAACTCGAAAGGGGCGTAACGGCATGGCGCCTTACTGCTGTTCATTCGTAAAAATCACACTGAAGCTCATGTGACAAACAAACTGTGAAAATAATCTTACCTGTTGATCTTCCCTGTATGGTAAACGAGAACTTAAGACTTACTTGTAGACTATCACTTTTGATTACACCACACCTAGTACGCAACTAGTCCTCTGAATTTTGGCCTGTTTGACTCCCGCTTCTCTTGTTCTCCATGTGTAGTTGTTGTACCTGAAGCTCGCCCTCCCACCAGCCGCCCGGGTTCTTTTTCCTGATGAGGATCAGCTGGCCCGGCGCTAATGTCAGCTGCTCCGCTCCCGTGGCGCAGTAGGGGGCGATCACTTGGGCGATCTCTGATGAAGACACGTGAGAAAAAGCAGAAGGGTCCTTCAGCGCTCATTTTTGATCAACAGCGTCACGTGTTGATGATTAAATGATCACCTGGTTTCTTTCCAAGGCTTCCCGTCTTTCCTGCTGGTCCTAAAGACTGGCGACAGAAGAATATCTTTGGGTAATAAGCCACATGCTGCTTCACCAAGACATGATCGTCTCATGCTGTGTAGCAGCCTGTTCCTGGTAAATCTCACCTCCGACGAGGCGTCTCGCGGTTTGACGTAGTTGGAGGGGAAGACCCCGGTCTTGCCCGCCACCGTCCCCGTCCACCAGTCGCCCTCCTTTCTGCTCACCATGACGAGGTCTCCTTGCTGGAAACTCAGGTCGCCCTGTTCGCTGCTCTCGTACGTGTACATGGCCACGTACTCTGTGCAAATACGTGCAACAAAAGGACACGTGAGTGGCACACAATTAGAATGTGGGGGAATGGTTTTGTGTGTGGGTTACCTTCTCCTGACTCGGATGGTTTGCATGGAGTGGGTGAGGGGCGTTTGCCATTGGGGGGGCTTTCTGGTACCACACATTCACTTGAGGGGAAAGAAGGAGAAAGAACCTTAAATAGTTTTAACAGGGATGTGATTTGACCAAAGTGAAATTATCTGAAAATTTAGCCGGGGGTCTGGGGGCCGCCGGCCCCCCGGAGCTCATGGGTTTTCCGTGTTTTTAAGTACTTTCAATGCACTCACATGACAAAGAAATAGACAAAACAACAGCATCAATTTTCAATGTATATTGAACTATCCCATATAAAATGGCAGTTTTAGTCAACTCAAAATCAGTCACATTCAAAAACATTAGACTGGCTTTGCTTTTAAAAACTATCACTGAGAATATCATCATATCTAACTAATGTGATTCCTAAGTTAACACATAAATAATGTTGAAGAGTTCAAATTTCATGAACAAATAATTGTATCATGACCAATTGAAAAGTAACTCATATTAGAGCATACCACAAATGTCTTTGTTATAGCAGAAGATGTTATCTGTCGGAGTCATGTGCATACACAATGAACTACTAAAAAAAAATAAAAAAAAAAAACCTGAAATTTTAAATTTTTATTTTTGGAGATAAAAAAAAAGCGAATTCCGCGAATTAGCGGAAAAATCACATCCCTGTTTTAAGTGACTTTTTAATTGTTTCTATTTGATTTATTTATATGAATAGGTGGTCTCTAAAGTGGACTTAGACCAATTACGTGTGAAATGAAACAACCTTTTGCTGTCTATTTCCCCAAATGTGTCTGAGCAAGCACTTCTCAGTGTTGCCTACTTGAGATGTCACAATGTGAGCAAAAAAGCCCCGCCCCCAGGCTACTTTGAAGCAACGGCCAGACTGAAAGCAGAGCTGCACTGAGTTTTGTTGAATGGCCAAATGAAGCCAGAATCTCACTGAGTGGCGCAGGCTTGCGAGGGTGTGCGCATTTAGCGAGTGCTTGTATCCCGTCAAGTTCCGTTCACGACTGCAAAATGTTGCAAACGCGTTTGGCACACACTCGCAAACCATTTTTGTGCTCCCAAAACAACTTCTTAATCATCAAATTTTGAACATGTTTAAAATTTCTTTGTGATCATAAAGGGGGGGGGGCAGTAGTGAGAGCAGGGTTAATTTAAACATCACCAAAAATAGGGTGCAGTGATTCTTGATCTTTGGTGTATTTTGACAAAAGCATACAATGTGGCTGGGTGGAAGCACAATGGAATAGTGGTTAGCGTGTCTGCCATGTGTTCATTTTGAGGTTCATATCTCAGATGCTGTGTGCAACCTTAATGAGAATAAGCCCTAAAAACTAAGAATAGATGGATGCCACCTTTCAATTGTTCCACTTGAAGATAGCAGAGTAAATACAGTAGAAGTAGAAGAGAAGAAGTGTACCTTGTGTTTTTGCCACGTGTTGAGGAAACGAGCGGGGCCGCGATTGGGGCCGCCATGGGAGCCGCCATGGGAGCCGCCATGGGAGCCGCCATGGGAGCCGCCACTGGGAGCGCAAGTGGGGGTGTCATGCTGGCAGAGATGAGTTTAACGTAGCTTTTGGGGAACCATCCTCTCTGTCCGGTCTGGAGCTCTCCCAGCCACCACATGTCCTGCTGCTCCAGCACCGTTATAACCTACGACACAATGATGTGCCATTTAATATTAGAAGAAAACTGCAATACAATGAGGGAATGCAATTTCTGCAGAGATCGCGGGTAAATGCTGAGTGTGGTCACAGAATAAATTCAACTTGTCACGTGATAAGAAAAAAGTGGAGATGATGACCTCGTTCTTGTTGAAGTTGAGGTGGTTGTCCTTCTTGGCTCTCCAGGGGTACAAGGCCTGAGCCTGCAGGCCTTCCACTTTCTCCCCCTGGCCGAGCACAGGAGAGGGCGAGGAGCCCGTGGTCATGGTGGCAGGCGTGAAGGCCGAACGCTGCCGCAGCTGAGCCGACGGCACGCTGAGGGACGGATTCTGAGCGGCGGAGGAGGTGGGCCACGCGTCCCACCCCTCGCTGTCCATCTGGCTGCTCGTGTTTGACGGCCAGCTGCAAATAGTCACAAGATCCATCAAAATTGCCATAAAATGCCATCTGTGGCGTGCACCGGTACAAAGGGCCGCACCCACTAAGTAAAAATAAAACTAAGCCGAATATTCCTGTGGCCTTTTTGTACTAACTGTACGGTAATACAGGCAGGTGGAAGCAAAATGTAAACTGCAATACTCACGTGGTGTTGAAGTCGGCCCAGTTACTGTTGGCGGACGACGTGGATGAGGAACTCTGTGCGGGCGCGGGTGGCGGCGTGCTGACGGGCTGCTGTGCCGAAGTCGGCGTGGCGCAGACGGCCGCCCGCAGGCTGACGGGCGCTTCGCTGTCCGGTATCCGCTCTGCGTAATTGGCCGGAAACCACCCGGTTCGGCCCCTGAGCTCTCCACCCAGCCAACCGGGCTCACCTGTCTGAGACTCGTCCACCTATTGGGACACAAAAGACAGTCAGGGGTGCGCGACATCCAAAAGATGTGATAATGTACCAGCCTGGACACGTTGGATTGATGTTACCTTTTAAAAGGTGTAATATGTAGAAAATGAAGAGAATGTAAAAGTTGAAATTGGTATTCCAATACAGAATAGTGAGTCACTTTGCGTGCACGGCATACTTATGCCCTTAACAAAATAAAATGCATAAATATGATCACGTACATGAATATATGCAAAAGCACATGCTTCAGAATGAAATTTTGTCAGGGATGAGGAATGGTATGAGTATAAATACTTACATCTATACTGTACTGTCAATATTTAAATTCCTGCGGTACATCATTCCACTTCACCTTGAAAAATGAATCCCATAATCGGAGCTTTTGCATATTTATGTTATAACGTGCTAAGCACTTCTGGTTAGATGTAATCGGCATTTTACTACCGTGCGATGACGCTACTAAATAATGAAATCTCAAAATTGAATGGGATATAGGTTTTTTTTTTTGTAATACAGATAACACAATAAAAAAGATCATCTTATGGTCTATTTTTTATCTATATTTTTTAAACAGCACATTTAAATCTGTACAGGATCAATCAGGGTGTTATGAAGCATTCAAATGTTGGGTGGATGAACGTGAGTAAAGATGAGCTGACAAAAGGTCCGCAACGCTGGGCCGTGCACTTACCCATTCCCCTTTCACCTTCAGTTTGCACAGCAGAGAAGAGAGCAAAAGGTTACGCACACAAACGCACCTGACAATTGACCATATTTACACCTGCCCACACTCCAATCAATATTTATTTGACATGATGACATCACAGTCTAGTCAAAGTTGGGAGGTAGGACTGAAAACAGTATGATTATTTCACATAATGACGATTGTGACCAAAATCATCACGTCATTTTGTAGTATGACAATATAACTAAAAGAAACGTGTTTTTTTTTTAAACCATCCCTTTACACTATTAACCATGCCCAATTTTATCACGGTTTATTGCTACACCATTTCATCCCTGGGAGGTGCTGAGTTGTGTGCATGCCTCGTACCATGATGACATCGCCGGGGGTGATGCTGATCTCGTCGTGGCTTCGTGCGTCAAACGGGTAGAGCGCTCTGTAGTAGACCACCTTCACCGCCTGCTGCTGCTCGAAGCCGCTGCTTGCTGCCTTCTGCTCAAACAGGCTCGCCACTGGAGCCTTTTCTGCTGTTCAAATCAAAAAAGCGAAACTACATAAGTCAAATAATATGTGCAAGTCATACGTCAGTCTCAAGTCAAGGATCTGTAGCAGAAATCAAGCACTTAAATATCAAGCAAGTCGCAACTTGGGTTAAGCAAGTCATAAGTCAAGTTCTACAGTCAAATGAAGGTTCCTGAATACCAAGTCAGAGTCAAGTGCAGTCTTCTCTTTTAGCCAGGCAATTTCCAAGTCTTAAAATTGCCGACTAAACTAGTGGTGCTTTGATGTGAAGGATTAATTTATTCTGTGAGCACGTTCAGAATTCCAAACACTTTTTCCCCACTGAAAAAAAAATATTGATAATAATTTTTATTGACTGATTTTTTTCCCTTAAATATCTTAATATTTTTTTTCAATTTCTGCTGGTTCAATTTCTGTTTGTTTTTTTTGTTACGGGGAACCAACATTGTTGGAAGTTTGTCCACATTTCTTTTTAAATTTTTTGGGGGGTAATATTTTTTCTCTCTCAAATGAATTCAAAAAATTTGTCAATTATAAGCTGATTTGCGCTATTTACTGGCCTCATATGTCGAAACACTTTAAAGCCGAGGCATAACTGTCTTTGACTAGAATTCCTTTACCAAATTATAACTATGTATAGGAGCTTTTTACTGACCTGTCGAAGCCCAGGGATCGTTGGGCTGGCTGAAGAGCTTATTGAGTTTCTCCTGCATGTCCTTCTTGCCCTGGGATTCGTCGTCCTTCTCCTCCACGGATCCGGCAGTCTTGCGACCATCCGCATCCGCATCCTCCTCCAGGCCTCGTCGCTTCCTCTCCTCTTCCTCCTGGGTCACTCGGTTGAGCCAGGCGTGCGGGGCGGAGGCGGGGCTCGGCGCCTTCAGGGCAGAGCTTCCTGCGTCATCGTTCCTCCAAGCCAAAGTTTTGTCTGAGGACAACCTGAAGCACAAAGTCACAATCAGGTCAGGTAACCATAATGTAAAAGTGACTTTTTAATAGCTTATTACACAAAAACAGTAATCCTCTCCATAGTTGCAGCTAACTATTCACAAACTCTAATATTTTCTTTTTTTTTTCCTCTGTGGAACAGATCCTCATGCACCACAAACCCAGATCAAATGAACTCCTTTAAAATACTCAAGTCCCTTTTTGGCACTCCTTCGGTGTATTTGAATCCTACCTGTTTTCCTGCAACTCAGCAGACTTCCTGTCAATCGGCGTGTGCATCATCGAGTGTGCGTCTCCTTCCAGCTCCTTCTGCTTCTGCCTCTGCTGCCGGCTGTGGATCTCCCTCAGTTCCTGTGAGGCGACACGGGAGATACAGGAACCCAGAGTGGTAAGGGGGGAGTGGGATCGGATTGGCTGGTTGCTACGGGTTACCACTGACAACAAAAACAGCAGCAGCAACAACGGCGGTAGCGGCAACAACAATATGTATTAGTTCGGGGAACAATGTGCAGTTATGACAACCAACTGTGCCATTAGAAATCTCATCGGTCATTCAAGCAGACTAAACTTGACTAGAATGCGGAGGGAACGACTTAAGATCACCCCACAACAGGTGTGAAGTGAAGAACACAATGTGCCATGCACGCATTCTGAAAACAGTGGAGTGGACGCCCGTGTATTTGCGATTCGGCCTTCTGCAACTGCAAGTTAACTTTTGTTTTTTTGTTTTAACCTGACATCCAACCAGTTATACGCTTAGCCAAACGTCCACGCTGGAGATCAGAAGGCTGTTTTGGGAGTAGACACACTTGCTGCTTTGGCTCAGGATGGTTTCGCCAAACGACGACTTAACACGGCATCAAAACCAGTGGCAACTGTAACAACAGCTCAGCAGAACATGGCAAAATCTATTTACAGCTAACATTACTTCAATTGTCATTGGGCATTTTTAAGGGTACAGCAATGTTTATAATCCCTTTTAAGGCAGCGTCGCGGAGATGTTCTATTTATGCTGAGCCTCGACCCTTTTCCCTCGCAAACAGCGGATGTCCACTGTACACATGACAAGCACACACCGAAGCACATTCAAACGTCCCCTGCTCTGACTCTACACTGACACGTAGTATTGATAACGTCTTCAAGTTGAATCAGCAAACACCTCAGGACTGCTAGCATCACAAATGATATTAGAGGACACGGAGATGTGAATGGGCAAAGAAGCAGAAGAGGAAATGTGAAGCAAAGAGGTGTGTAAGGGATTAAAAATGGAAATGTTGGCATGGGTGGAAGTTACACTAAAATTAAGTGCAGTACTAGTACAAATGACAACTTTCTTGACTTTGAAACCACGTGTTTGCCCTGGACGAGCGCATGTCGTCACCTGGTACGGTACCAGCACACAACCAACAAACACACAGCACACCAGGGTCAGTGCATGCATGTCAAGCCTCAGCAAAGACAACAAAACCAAAGCAACCTGGGTCGGTAATGTTCCCCACATTATCTTACAACCAGTGTGGACCAAACATTCGGAGAAAAAAATGCAGTGCTTTGTAGGCTACTGTATATAAACAAGTAAAAGGGACATATTATGGCAAATTTATCATTTATAATTAATCCATCAAGTAAATCTTGCAGTACAGTAAATCCTGTACAAATGTATCAAATCTAATTTGCATGACTTGGCAGCAAGGCTCCAGCCCTGGTTGTCATGGTGACAACCGGCGGTCTTGACATTGGTTAGGCAGTAGAGCGGGTGGGTTTACTCATGGAACAAGACAGCCCATTTAAAACGGGCTTCCCGTCACAGACACCTGGGAACTTTTTTCAAATGTGGGGGGGGGGGAATCATAATATGTCTCCCTTTTTAAAAAAAAAATGCTCACACTGCAAATGTTTATGATCCTGACTAGTTCTTGTCTACGACTTTAAAAGTGTAGTATCTTTTTCAAAACAATGTTTTATGCTCTGGCAAGGTCTTTTTAACTATTTGATATGTTGTTATTTTTTAATTGTCATCAATCAGGCCGCATCTCAGTCGCAGTACCACCCCAGTCCAGCAGCGGCAGTGTGCTCTACCTGTCTCCCTCTCTGCTCGCCGTCAAGCTGTCGTCGCAGGGCTTCTATCCTGGCACAGTGGCTGGCATAGAACTCACACAGAGACTGGCATGGGCAATGGAGCAAAAAAAGGGGGACAGTGTGGAAGGGGGAAATAAATAAAGGAGTAGAAAACAGAAGGAAAGATTCATTGTGCAAATCTCACAAAGGTTTGACAAGAGGGCGGGGAGAGAGCAGGCAGCGGACGAGGTGGAAAAGGATTATGAGGCCAGAGAAGAGCAATGTAGCAATGTGGTGAGTTTGATGGGGAGTTAAAAAGAAGACGGAGGAAAGCCAGATCAAATGTCATTCTCTTTACTTCACGGCAGCATGACGTGAAGGTCTAAAAGCAACATCTATCCACGTCTACATTTGATTAGCCATTCCAAAAAACAAAACAAAAATGACTCCGTTTTCTGTGATGCTTTTTCTCCCTTCGAGCCCACATCTCTCTAAATTGATTAGAACATTTGAAAATAGACAAATGCACCAAAGACTCCATCTTCCTCGCTCAGCTAATGAAATTAACACGCCTGAATTCTTCAGCAACAAGTATTAATATGCTACTCACCAGCGCACGCACATGAAAATAGAGAATCATGAATGACAAATCAATGACGAGACTTGCTGCGTAATAGTGAGTTAAATAAGCAAGGTAAATATAGGCAACCACCACACAAAGCAAAACGGACGTCAACATATTTGCACAATTATAGCATATTAGAGGTGTTTTTAAAGCTTCAATGAGTGCATTTGGCTGAAACATGCAAAAATATGTCATTAGTTCTTTTATTTCCTCACACATGCTACTCAAAAACATTTAGCATACAACATTGGGAGTCGGGCTGTGTTAAAACTGGTGCGATAAGGAAGGCTTGCTCTACATCACGAGCCAAACAATGGACCTCTTTGAATTCAGTTTTTTTTTTTTTTTTGCTTAGGAACTTTACTTTCCTATCGGGCAAGATGACCCGGAAGGTTTTGTAAGAAAGGTTGTTGAATTATAAAAATGCTTAGGAAAGGTGCCTCAATGCAATCTTTCTCTTGACCAAACCTTATGAAAGGAAAGGAAATATTTGTTACCCATAATCCTTCGTGGCAGCAAAATTCTAAACAACTGGCCACTGACCAAGTTTACCGACTTGACGCAAAGATGCTAGACTTGCATCAGTCAAAACGACGATGCGGGTTAGGTATAGTGGAGTCAAATTAAAGTGAAGCAGTGCTGTTGTCTCGCATGTTTGAAAGGAAGCACCTTTTCATTTGGCCTTGAGGAAAAGTGAGGTTTGACCTTCCAAAAAGGCCCAATGTGTTGAGATGTTTTGCTGCAGATTTTTCTAAACGGGTAAAAAACGACAGATAACGTACGTAGTGTACATTGCGTCATGTATTTGTTTCAATAGAGACAGACAGACACCGTTGACGCGCACAGACATACAGATAGAGCAGCAGATAAATGCCAATAGAGAGTTGTTCAATCCTTTGCCTACCTTCAGCTGAGTGTTGAAAGCATCAATCTCGAGCAGCTTGGCCCTGGTTTCCCTCTCCACTGTGTCGAGCTGCTCTTTAAGCTGCTGCCTGCTGGACTCCTTCTGGTCCACGGCCTTCTGCAGTGATGAAAGACTGTCGCCTGCACACAGAAAAAAGTAAGTCTCCAGAAGAAAAATAAATAAATAAATTTTTTTTTTTTTCCAAAAAGTAAGTGGAAGGAGGCCAGATATTCACCTGCTACGCTAATAAAATGCTAAGGCTACGCACAAAAATTTTGCATATAGTGCTACGATATGTTGTTTATTAAAGGACTCACGGTGCAGGCTGTTCTGTTGAACCTGTTTCAGTTGGTCGTTGAGACTCTGCTTGTCAGGAATGAGACTCCCGAGCCAATGCTGAGAGTCCTGCAGTGGCATCAACAAGTGTTAAGATGACGCATGTAATGAAGACAAAAAGCGGCGAGGAGGTTTTTGAGCATACCTGCAGCTGCTGTTGCAACAGCGTGATCTCGGCGATGCGCGTCTCCCTGGTCTGGTTGGTCTGCTCCACTTCTCTGCGCTGAGCCGACAGGCGGAACCGGACGTCCTTCAGTTTGCCCTCTAACTGGTTCTTCTTGTCGTTCTGCGGCGTGCAGGGAAAAATATCATTGCATTCGTCTCTTCCAAAAGTCATTAGGCTGAGGACACACAATTAGACGCTCTGCTCTTCCTGGTGACCAATTTGCATTTGCCATGCGTGTGGTCCCTTTCTTGTTGTGTGGTGTTAGATTACCAGCGCTTCCAGTTCAAACTCCAGGGTCTTCTTGCGGGCTTTCAGCAGAACAATGCTCTCCTGCTCTCGGTTCCTCTGAGTCAGAAGCTCCTGGCGACGCTGCCGCTCCCACTCCAGCTGCCTCTGACGCTCCAGCTCGCGCTTAGCAGCCTGGACCACACATGGACCACACATGAAAGCGGAAATTCCCATCCGCATGCCAGCTACAGATTTATAATATGTGCCGTGGCTCAATCAAGGTTGGTAGGAACGGCATCAGAGTTCACAAAATACCACTCACAGTGTGTCTTCTTTCCATCTAACCTCTCTCCTCTCGATTTCTTTACGTCGCTCCTCTTCTCGCTGCCTCTCCAGCTCCCTCTGTTTCTCCAGCTGCTTCTCCAACTCTTGCTGTCGCCTCCGCTCATGCTCCAGCCTTTCGCGCTCCTGACACGAAAACAAATCAAAGACAATGGCTCTCATTTTCCTCCAGCAGCTTTCCTCCTCGTTTCATTCAAGCTTGTGACCCATGTGGTTTGAGTAACTGACCTTCCTCTCCTGCTCTTCTCTCTCCAGCGCCGCTAGCCTCTCCTGTTCTTTCCTCTGCTGCTCTTGCAGGGCCTGACGTCGCTTCTCCAGCTCCAAGTTCCCTCGCTCAAAGTTTTCCCGCTTTTTATCCTCGAACGTGACTGTGGGGCGGCAAAAACAATTTAGGCATTGTGAATTTTTGATGGCTGCAAAACAAAAACATATTTTTGAGGTAGTGAGAAATGAGGACGTTTATGTTTTGAAATATGTCTAGTTTGTGTCTCTGACCAATATTTACGAGTCGTTTGTTGTCACACTGGGATCCACATTTTCCTATTATCACCACTTCCTTTCATGGAAGTTAAGAATATCTATGGTTCAAAAATAGTATTTATATGTATATCCTATTTTTAACCTCACTGCACATATTCAAAGTACCGTACAGAACACTCCATTAAGAAGCACAAACTAGCCAAACTTTTGTTTGTACTGCTGTAAATCGAGGACCACCTGTAAACTTCCTCTCAGTGATGAACTCCTCTTTTTTGGCCTTGTGTACCACTGGAAGTTGTGATTGACACTGTTCCACTCCAATCCTCTAGGGGGCATTATGTATAAAAACTAGTTGTCATCAGTCAGATGTATGAAGGAGAAGAAGACATTTCCAAACCTGGGAGCTTCTTGTCCTGGTTGCTCTCCACCTCCTCCTCTGCCTCCTCGGGGACGCTTTTCTGGTCCGACTGCACGCTGTCGCTTCGCACACGCCTGTAACACGCATAACAACACAAAAGGCGCCTCAGTGTTCCATGTATACATAACAGCATATTAACTTGTTTAAGATTGTAGGAGGAACATGGAAAAGAGGCGAGAAGACCATGCACAAGGGTGATGATCAAAGGTTCTCAAAATCGGATCTACTATTATGTTGCATAATTTTTTTAAAGTACATTTATACATGAGGAGACTCGCGTCAATAAAACAAACATACTCAACAACTGACTACATTCTGTTTTTGGGGCCGATCAAAAGGTCTGATATGGTTTTAACCATCACATAAATCTGACATATCTGCATACATGTTCTGACATGTACCTGAATGTAGGAGGGATGTAATCTGGCGGCAGCAAGGGGGGCAGCGGCAGGCCGGACATGGCCATGTCTATGAGGTGCATGGCCAAGATGAACTCCTCCGCTGTCAGCTTCCCATCCTGGTCGATATCTGACAGACTCCTGTCAAGCGAAGACATTTTATGCTCCAGTTATTAGTTGGGCCAAGTTTGAATTGAATAGTAGAATTTCAAGTAGTAACCATATTGAGGCCAGCTGGCCTTGAGGAAGACTGGACTGCATGAGGATGGTGCGTGCCTGCGGACCTGAACAACAACAAAGGGCAAAATGCCAATCAATGGACACGCTTGAGACACACACGTCGGGATTCTTGTTGGTGCGGGAGAGCGTACCAGTCAGGTGGCCACTCATCATCTTGTCATGGGAGTTAAACAGCTGCCTGTACTTGAGCCTCGACGACTGAGGGACGGCCCAGTCGACGGGGGGCTGACCACTGCCAAGACAAACACGTGAGAAGACAAATCTTCTTTTTAGTATTCCTAACGTATCACGAGGTAAACGGGTCAGAAAATGGCAGCGACCTACCCGGTGGCATCAAATGAAGGACCCTTTTGCAATTTCGTGCTGGAACGGTTAAAGGAGGCCTTGTTGATTGAAGAAGCTACAAAAGGAGACATATTATGCTGTTTTCGCCCCACAATTTAAAACAGTTCCCAGATGTCTTCATAAAATGTCTGTGACACGCTTGTATCAACCACAAGAATAAAAAATTATGGGACACTTTAAACCATAGGTGTCAAACTCCGGCCCTGGAGGGCCGCAGTCATGCAGGTTTTGGATGTTTCCGTTCTCCAACACAGCTGATATATGATCAGCTCATCAGCAAGCTCTGCATAAGCCTGATAACGATCCTGTTGATTGGAATCAACTTGTGTCGGAAGAGGGAAACCTCCAAAACCTGCAGGACTTCGGCCCTCGAGGACCGGAGTTTGACACCTATGCTTTAAACCCTGTATTTTGTCTTGCTGAAATTAGCCCGTTTTGAGGGGGCGGTCCTTTCTCAGGCCAAGAACAACGCGAGAACCTCACCAAGAAATCAAGTATGTGCAATTTGTCAGAAGTTAACGATGTTAGCCTAACATCCAACAATATTTGCAGCTTTTCTAACCTTTTGGCTTCGGCATGATCGTGTTTTGCAGTGTAGTCTGGCATAATTCGGAACTATTTGCTCAGAAATAGACAGCTAACTAAAGCTAAGGATTTACTAGTTTGTCTATTTCATACTTCATTAGGTGGGCAGACATTTGAAAGACCCAACAATTTTTTTTATTTACCAAAACCCTCGCATTTCAACAAGGGTGTGAAAACTTTGTATTTCTACTGTATAGGATCCTGGAGAACACCATTTTGTTTAGCTTTTACTCAGATAAAACCAAAATGATAATAAAGACTGCTTTGATTTGATTAATCGAAAAGTAAAAAAAAAAAAAAAAAAAAAAACCTATGATGATGAAAACAAATCTGTTTAAAATATAAAACACACGCTTAGAGAACTGCGCTCACGTCAAGGTGCTTCGCCGGTCACTGGTGAAGGTATTACCTGGGTGGGAGAAGCCGGAGATGGGTTGCATCATGCCTGTGGTAGGGGCTCCGTTGGCCATGGGCGGCGGGAGGGGAGGCGGCGGCGCCGAGACCAGAGGCTGCGACACCCCGACGGGTAACGGAGGGAGTGGAAGAGGGGGCACGCCTGGCAGGGAGGTGGCAATGGGTGCCATGGCGGGCATGGCGGGCATGGGGGGCATGCCTGCAGGTGGGAAAATAGACACCGGGTGAGCGGATCTCTGATTTGTGATCTACATGTGCAGGAGAGCCTTACCGAAGCCAGCCTGCGGGGGGGGAGGCAGCGGGGGCTGTTTCATACTGGGGGGTAACGCAGGAGGAAGCGGGTGGCCCTGGAGTTTAAGCTTGATGAGCTTCATGGCGATGGAGAACTCGTGGATGTCCATGCGGCCGTCACTGTTCATGTCGGCCAGGGCCCTGACGGCACAAACAAATGTATGTGAGCGACGGTTCTGCAGAAAGGAGGGCTTGTTTCGAGCCACAAGTTCTCATACAACACGACAACAAAAAAATTGAGGGAGGGAGCAATAGATCCAAGTAGAATTGAACATTTCGCTTTTCGATTATTTTTAGAATCAATTATTCTAACAATTATACCTGATTAATCGTCTTAAAATTGCTTTTGCATTACTAAACAACAATACCAATGCAAAAAGTGCATGGCAGATGCAGGTATTTGTCAACTTGGGGTTGCCATTCTCACGTTTGACACTGTAGAATCTGCGACTTTGAATGTGTGTAATTTTAAAGGCAGAGACTGGCCCGGTGAGTGACATGAGAGTCGCCAAAAGAGAGTATAGGCCGTAGTTCAAAGCTCAAAATACACAGTTAGCTGTTAGTACCATGGTAAACATTACATTTACATGGTCACCCAAAAAGAACTAAATACAAAAAACTGCTAAAAAAAAAACACATCCATATTGATGTGGACATTGCTCAAGCATTTGCATGTTGCAATTATGGACATAGCGGCTCGTGACTCAAGAGATTCACCAGAACCTGTGAGCTGACTCACCAGATTTGAGCCAGGATGGGCGGCGGCAGTCCGGACTGCAGGAAGAAGTTCCTGGCCTGATCCCCTGAAAATGTCAACGCACACACAAAGGAAGTGAGCAAACGGGATGACACGTCATCACACAACGGATGACCTTGAAAGCGATGCGCAATTGAATGCATGTGGCTTCAGAACGCAAGAGTTACCCGTGATGTAACCCCCCGCGGTGGGAGATAGGCTGTGAAACTGTTGGTCATGTTTGGCTCGCTCATCCACCGAGATCAGGAACACGTCAGGACCTGGGACCGCAACAAACACACACACAAACGGAAGAGAAAAAAAGGGGGGAGGGGGGCAAGACGGGGGAGAAAAGGGGAAGGTATGAGGAGAATGCATTAGTCATGAGTTTCACTTCCTGTGGAGAGAATTACTTTGGAGGGACGGCAAGACGACAGGGTGTTGTGTTTACTGACCCGTGAAAGTGGTGGGGAACTGTGCCATGGTTCACTCAGACTTCTTCAGAAACAGGACCTGTAAAAATACCAAAGAAAAATATTTAAAGTGGCTTGTTTTGGGGAGTTTTAACCGATGAATGTTACGGCGCATCATCAAAGTCATGCAAATTTTTGTTATTTGTTCATGGAGACCATAAGACCATAAGGCTCCGGAATGGGCAAAATATGGTCCATGGGCCACATACAGCCCATTTTGTGCTTCCTTCCGACCCACTGAGCAGTTACATTACCTTACCGAATCAAATAGCAATTTAGTTTACCATTTTTCACTTATTTGTATTAAAATATCTCATGATAGCGTTGGTTTATTTTCTAATAAAAGTAGGGCTGCAGCTGACAAATACTCTCAGAATCGAGTATTCAACGGATTATCCTATAAATTAATCAGATGAAAATAGATTATGTTGTATCGACTCATTTACAGCAACGTACTGTCACCAACAAATATATTCGTCAAGTACGTTCATTGTTTTTCTTTGGGGAGGTGTAAAATACAGTTTCGCGCCCAGCTTGTCTGTGAAATTTGAGTTAGTAAACCACTGTAATGACTAACACCACCCAGTAGATGGCAGCATTGCATCAATATATTAGACCAACCCATTATTAGGTGGTGTACACTAGTTTTAATAGTCATTCACCATAATAATTTAAAAAAAGATTACAAATTTATTGAAAACTGCAGCCCATGCCTGAGTAAGTTAATAACACAACAGTGTGTGTGTGCGTGTGTCATAACTCTTGCACGAGTAGGCATGTTAATCAGATCTAGGCATGTTAATCAGATCCAGACCTGTCAACTCCCCCCAACCTTAGAAAAAAAAAAGCCCATTGCAGCCAGCAGACGCCGCAACAACTTAAATCTTAACCCGCTGCAACAAGTGCCGTGCCACAAAAAAAAAACAACAACAACAACAACAAAATAGTAAAAATGCTCAGTATGTCAAGAAAATGAACAGTTTTGCAGTTCTTCAGTCTATGGGGTGTGTGTTACTGGGCGACAGTCGTTTTAATCAGAGCTGGAGGACAGAGTAACCAGCTTAAGTGGGTCAGAGACAAAGCATACGCGCACGCTTTCTCACACACACGATGAGAGTCGCGAGAGTGTGCAGCAGCGAAGCCGGGGGGGGGGGGGGGGGTGACGACAGTAGAAGGCTTCTCTGTTCTCAAGCTTTCAAGTGAATATTATATATATAAGTGTGGCAGTGGCAAAAACACACTAACACTTTTTTTTTTTTGCATTTGGGATAAGCTGCCACAGTGTAGTTACAGCGTATAAAGCATAAGTGCTGTTAGAATACCATCACTTTATTGAACTAAAGAAATTTGCGTAATCAACACATTCGTAATCGAGCTCCGAATGACGAGTAACTCATCACACAACTGTCAGCCAGACAGCCATCAATCAACGGCCATTTAGGTAGACCACTTAGGTGTAAAAATATAATATGGAATTATTTTAGTCAATCCAAGTACAGTATGTGGAAAATGGCCTCTCACTTGTTAGCACTTTTCTACTTTGACTTCAACACCGTCTCCTCACTTTACTTACTGATGACGCAGCATCAGGAACAACTTGGCGCTCAGTGTGTTGCTCTGACAAGGACACTCGCAAATGGTCACAAGGGTTGAGGATCGGATTTGGAGACGACCACTCTACTACCTGAGCCATGCCTCCCCATTAGAGCATAGGTGTCAAACTCCGGTCCTTGAGGGCCGCATTCCTGCAGGTTTTGGAGGTTTCCCTCTTCCAACACAAGCTGATTCCAATCAGCAGGATCGTTATCAGGCTTATGCAGAGCTTGCTGATGAGCTGGTCATATATCAGCTGTGTTGGAGAAGGGAAACATCCAAAACCTGCAGGACCTCGGCCCTCAAGGACCGGAGTTTGACACCTATGCATTAGATCAGTGGTCCTCAACCCTGGTCCTCGGGGACCGGTATCCAGCCTGTTTTCCATGTCTCCCGCAGCCAACACAGGTGATTCATGTCATCAGCTAATTAGCAAGCTCTGGAGAAGCCTGATAACGATTCCCACCTGTGTTGGCTGTAGGAGACATGGAAAACAGGCTGGATACCGGTCCCCGAGGACCAGGGTTGAGGACCACTGCATTAGATGATCGACGAAATTTAATCTAATAAAAAACAAACAAAAAATTATACAGTCCCGAACAAAATCTTCCAAGTCGTACATGTTATTTACTGTTTGAAGCGGTTATAGTCAAAAGATGAGCTTTGACGTCTCCTTTCACCAGTACATCAGAGATGTTGCAGTCATATTTGATACAAGCTAAGTTTGAAAGGAAAAAAAACAAGTGCAAGCGTTTAGTGCACAGCAATTGTTTTGTCAGAGCTAATGATTGAAAAACATTCATCAGTGCTTTGTGTCAGCCATATTTCTTTTGTGTGTGTGGAGTAGCAGAGTTTGTTTTGATGGGATTAGTCTGGATAATTAGAGCATGGGGATGGAAGCCGGGACGCTGTTATCAAGGCTTGTGGCAGATGCCCGTTTAACCCAATGACACACACACATGCGCGCACACACACACAAGATACCGATTAAGGTTGAGACTCATTCTCAGCCCCCTTATTTGCCCCGATGACCCCTCTTACATGCAAATGTTTATTCATCTCACAACCGCTAATGACACTGATGCCCTGGAAAGTCATATCACAGGAAAAACATGATGTGATTATAAGATCAACAAGGACGCCCAATTGATTGAAAAATGGCCAAATAGTTGAGGTCTGACTGTAAACAGTTGCAAAAGGGAAAGGAAGCAAAGAGTTTTCCAACAGCAAACTATGTTGTTTGTTTTCATGAGCAAGGTCATTTATGTGTCTATTCCCAAAACTGATATGCATGAAATCTTGTACATTGGCAATGTTGCCAAAGGAAGAAGCATACTGTAAGGGTTGTCTGTAAAAAAAAATGAAAGCGAGTCAGTTGAATTTACAGAATACATGCACGTCATAGTGTAGGAGGGCAGCCGATCATGGTATCGGTCACCACCGTAAGTACAGACACCTTAAAATAAGAGCGATATTTCTGCATGCGTCCAATTATTTGATTTAATGAAATCATTAATTCTATTCACGACACAGAAAGTTACATTTCTGGATCAAAGCATCACAAAAAGCCAAAGAATAAGCTAAAGACACTTGCGAGTTCCACCTCGACATGACGCCGTGGATGACGGTGTGGGCCTTTCGACCGAACCCCAAATTGTGCTACTTTTGCGGCCATGTATGCACTTGGACCTCCCACTGTACATAAGAAGAGATGGTGAGTGTACACAACATGTCGGCAGTGACTAATGCAACCTGCTTCCCACAGTGTTAGCGTAATAGTTCCCGACACACCGCAATGCCACGTTGACACTCACGTCTCATTTTGCTCCCCCCGAGTGACACATGGCAACACATTCTTATCACACTGCTGTTAAGTGGTGAAGTCATACTGGAGGACCCGCCCTCCATTTCCCTCCTCCACTTTAATGTATCAGCGGCTCGCCACAAGCCACCATTTTATGTTAAAGGACAACAAAGTGGAGCCCGTTTATTGCAGTCGATACACATCAAAGCCATCCGCAATAGGTGAAAATCTGTGATAGAGTTCATAAAAACATTTTTTGAATAGATTTACCCCTCTCACATGCTTTTTTAATATAAACATGAAATGAGTAAAAACACACTTTTGACACCATGTACAGTACATACAGTGTAATGTTTAAGCATAGAATTTATACAAAATACTGTACATATTGCATTGTCTGTGCACATGCATGTACCTTTAAGAGGCGGGGCCAGTTGGGGTGGCATACAGTAAGCATCTCCACACTGGCACATTGCATTATCGCAAAATACAAAATATCCCCCAAGCCCACGTTAACAACAACTAAGCAGAACATTAATATAAGAAGCTAACGTGTGCCAGCTCTGCTTAACTTTTGCGTTTTAGTTTTATAGCTACAAGCTTCAGTGTTATAGGTTTGATTTTAAGTGTGTTAAAAAACAAACAAACGCAAACTATTTATTGAAGTGGTTCTGTGAGGCACCACTGGCGAGATCACAATAACGCGAGCTCCAAATAGACCTCTTGACTTTTTTAAGCGTCAATCGTTTCCATAGGAACTGCTTGACACTGACAGTTTGATTGCATTTCCAATCCAGAAGGCTGAAAGTGACTCTTACCCTAATGCAAACACGTTCTGTGACACCAGGTGGACATTTAATCGTCCTTTAATGTGACATTTCCGCACACAAGTGCATTTTCCTACGCAACGATTTAAAGGGATGGGCAGGCTTCAGTAGCATCCAGCTAATTCTGAACCAACCCTAAGCTAATGGGAAATCATTCATCATGATTACGTGTCGTTATCTAACTGACTTATAACCTTGTGCGTGTTTGTTAACCAAAAGAGGCCGAGTTTGACTAAATGACACTCGGGCGTTCACGTGAGGTCAACGACAAGCGGTGCAAGATGCAGTGATTTCACGTTAGCATAGCGGCGGCTAACACTTTGCCTGCCGGGGAAACACTGCTCAACATCTGTCATCGCGCTCAGCAGAATTAAACGCTGGCGAGGTTACACTTTGTCCGGAAACGGCGGGCCAACTAGCGCTGGAACTAATGGAAGACAAGGCATCAAGAAGGCTAGCGGCGAAGCTAACGCCGAGCTAACGTCAGCCCGCTCAGGGGACATTCTTTCGCATCACATCCGAAACAACTCCGCTTACCTCATTGTAACGCTTCCATGATGAATACTGCACGAAGTCGCTCCTTCGGTCAATTTGATGACGCAGACGTCCCGGAATCGTGTTGTTTTATTTCCAAAAGCCCCCTCTTTCACTCCTGTGATTCTCCTCCGGGGCTGCTGTTCCGAAATCCCGACTGAGTGCGAGCAGGGAGAGTTGGGAAAATGGGGGGTGACGTCTGTAAACTATCGCGAGGTTTTGCGAGGATCAGAACTAAGGCAACCGTAATCTCGCGATGGATTTGCGAATAGCGAAAATCCGCATATAATTGCATTGTATTTTCTAGCCAAATCATTCTTGGAAAAAATGTGAATAATCGCATAAAAGGCGTTGTCCACGAAAAAGTGGGAATTCGCTGCCCCCAAAAACAAACAAACAATCAGACAAACAAAATGTAAAAGATACTTTAAAAAATATATATTTTTAATATCTAGCACCTGCCCCGAGACCCTTGTGAGGAACATTTCTGGATTTAAAAACTGTTGTGGATATAATGGATATAATAGTAGTAATAACATTATAATAATATAATTTATATGTACTGCATGTTTCATGTCAACTTGATTTAATTGAATTTATGTTAGTGTGACTGAGCAAAGATTTGGTGAATGTGTGTGACAATGAAAGTGAAGCGCCTTGAAACTAGAAACATCAACAGATGGCGCTACAATATAAATTATCACTTGACTCCGCTGCCTAAGAACAAACGAAGAAGGAAAAGGTGGTCACATGATACGTGCAAGTAAACAGAAAGGCCAATTAATAATAACAACATGAAGGGTTTATTTGGTCAAATTACCGGCAGCGAACTCAAATTCGTCACTCAGGAAACGGTGAGATTGTGTTACTGTCGTCTTGTTTATGCCAGAAAAACAATTAAAACCGAATTAAAATATCTTCTGACGAGGACGGCTATTTTTACAGAGCGTATACGAGACTGTTAAGGCTGTGTAACTGTCAAGCATAATCTCTCTTTGTGACGTTTCCCTCTCTAGAGCCTTCCTGAGGTCTTGGACAGCCATGACGTCAGAATTCACGTGAAGGCGTGTGGCCTCAGCCCAGTGGACGTCACGGTAATAGAATCATCTATCAAGTGGGCATTAGAATAAGTTCCATCAGTTCCATCACTATGCTTGTAATTGTCACAGACCTGATGCTTTCTGTTTGTTGCATGCTCCAGTTTCTGGAAGAAATGGGGCTGCAGAGGGATGCGATTCCAGTCGGCAGGGAGGTGGCCGGCATAGTACAGCGAGGTGAGAAGCCAAAAAAGGATCAATCACTACACTCAGAGGTGGCAGAACTATCCACTTGCTGTACTGCATCAGTAGAAGTACTGAAACTTGTGTACAAAATGGTAAAAGTAGACAGACTGTTAAACTTATTTATTACCTGGAATCCAACCATTCACGGCAGCAGACACATACATTTGCCACGTATGTTCTTCAATGGATGTTGTATGGTATAAGCAAAGTATTGTGGCATTAGGTAATTAAAAGTGTGTATTGCGATCATGAGTAAAGATGATGCAGTCCGTGGAATGAATGGCCAGCCACTGGCGTATATCGCAAGCCTTTCTTTGAATCAGCGTTGCACACGGCCCATTTCTTTCATTTCATATATGTGACACAAATTAATGTTTTGCACTCAAAGGTCTTGTCTCAGTCTTGTTTGTCGTTTTAAAGTTTGAAATGTCGCAAAAGCCCCCAAAAAATATTGCTTCATATTCACTGTTCTGCTTGACATGTTTCTTTTATTCCCTTTTTTGATTTTGACCTTAAACACTTTGTGAGTTTTCTCTGTTATAAGTGCTAGATAAAAAAAAAAAAACACACACAAAACGTACTCAGTACTTCTTTTCCTGTCGTACCTGCAGTGGGCCCAAAAGTCACCTTCTTCCAACCCGATGACGAGGTTGTAGGTAGGCTACTCACAATGCTTCATGTGCTTGCAACACAGACTTTAGTTTCCTGGTTTGACTTCTTTTACAGGTATCCTACCTCTAGACTCTGTGTGCTCGGGACTCAGTGATGTCATTGACATAAATGAGCAGTATCTAGGTAACATTGACTCCTCTTGTATATAGATATTGCACTTTATGACATTGGATGCTTTCCCTATTTTTTATGCTCCTGGCTCAAAAAATGTGTCAAAATGGCAAGTAATGAAGTTATTTGCGTTTGCTGTGCAGTTTCGAAGCCGGAGAAGCTGAGCTGCACGAGCGTGGCCGGAGCGCTGGAGGACGGCCTTCGTGCGTACAGCGCCCTCCACACTCACGCTCGCATGGCGGCCGGCCAGACGCTCCTGGTGGTGGACGGCGCTAGCGTACGTCCGTCCCGCCCGCCGCGGCGACGATGAACGATGCGCTTTTGTTGAGATCCGCTATGCGTTTTATTTCCCCCACTCAGTCGTTTGGCCTGATGTGCATCCAGCTGGCGTCCTACCACGGTGTGAAGGTTCTGACCACGTCGCACTCTGAGGAGCAGCACGCCTTCTTGGAGCAGCTCAGGCCCAGAGTAGGTCTGTACGCGCACTCGCTGTCCATGGGTCATATTTTCAACACCATGTAGGAATTTCGTTCCACTTTGAATGTTTTCATGGCTGCATAGTGGATCAGTGCTTCTAGCACATCTGCCTCACAGTTGAAAGAAAATGAATGGCTGTATGGATGATGTACACTGTAAATTGTCGTCAAGTGTCACGTGACCAACCCCGAAGCAAATGAGCCATGACATGTTAGACGGCAGTATAGGACAAAATGGCAGTGCTCAGAGATTGATGAAAACGGATGGATTAATCTGCTTCGTTCTTATTCCAGGAACACAAGATTAATCAGGATACGTATGAATTGTATTGCCCTGAGTTCCCCTTTTAAGATCTTTTTAGGATGAAAAAAAAGGTGGACAGCATAAACTGGCCACACGATGGTGCCACTAGCTCACTAAATGTGTAATGTTGTACTGGGCACACAACATCTAGATGGCAAAAATTGCAACAACAAAAAATGCACTTTAAATTATTAAATGTTTCTTGGATCAGTTCTCGTCCAACTGCACCATGTTTGATTTGGAGCAGTTACCATTTTTTCCGCTTTAAAATAGTACTACTACTTTGTGTGTGATATTGAAAACAGTTGTTTTGGACCCCCCCCCCCAAAAAAAAATGCCATTCGGAGCCTTTTAAATGTCTTTGAAACAAATTTTCTACCTTTACGCTCACCTTTTTCATATTCTCCTACCTTTTTCCCCATTTCTTCCTTGTGTCCCTCAGGTGTTCAGGAACCTCTTGTGGGTGAGATCTTTGCTGCCTTTTAATGTTATTTGCCTGCTTAAATTCTCCTTTTTACTCTCAACAAAACTCAGTTTTACATTCTTGTGAATTGTGTGAATCTTTTGGAAAATATTCAAAAGTGATAGGATGAGGAGCAAATATTGTCAGTGTTTCCCAAACATAATTGAGACAAGAGACATATTTTGCATATGGATATTCTCACAGAATACCACCAAACAAAAATGTCACAAAAAGTACACAGTGCCTGTAAAAACGTTGCACTCCCTTGTTCGAATGCAGGGTTTAGGGTTAAAGGAGTAAAAAGAAAAAAGAAAAAGTTATAAATAAATAATAAATATAAATAAAATAATTTCAAAACCTTTCCAACCATTAATAAAAACAAACATTAAAAACAGGAAGAAAAAACATTTTTCAGAGGGAAGTAGAAATAATAGCAAAATAAAAATAAAACCCTCTTAAAACTGTGTGTTGAGAATTAACCAATCAAACTCATGCTAAATGGGAGTCCGCACATGCCTGCCACCATTTTAAGGGCCTCTGATTACCCCAAATAAAGTTCAAGTGTTCTAGTAGGTTGAAATAGTGATGATTGCATCGTAAATTTCTCACAAATTATGCATTCTGGGCCTATTTAGTTGAAAACCAAGCTTTTTTTCTGTGATATGAAATCCAACTGGTTGAATGTATGGGTTAATTGCACCTTCTGCCATCTAGTGGAAGATCCTTTAACTGCTATGAGATTAATCACTATACATTTTGTAACTGTAAATGACCAAATGTGCTTTTGTCGCTGCAGTGAGGGTGATTCCCGTCTACAAAAACCCATCAGAGCTTCTTCCGGCGATCATGGAGGAGACTGGAGGTCTGGGAGTGGATATCGTTGTTGACCAAGGAGGTATATAATAAAAATAATTAAAAAAAAACATTTTGAGCCAAGTTTGTCAGGAGGATGAATCTTGCACTTCTTGACTCAAGTTAGTCTGCAAGAAAAGGAGCAGCCAGAAACCGATAAGGCGGATGAAGGGGAAGAGGAGGCAACGTTCCTTCCACACAAGCATGACATCATCGGTATGTTGGCAGTGGGGGGCCACTGGGTGACGTCCCAACAAGACATGCAAGTGAGTGGATATGGGCTTTAATAAACACTGAATTGGTACGTACACCTTTCACATCCAGTAATGTTTTCACTGTAATCCAATGATTCTCTGTCCATCCCCCATCTGATTACAGCTGGATCCTCCTGACAGCAGGCTAATGTTCTTGAAATCTGCCTCCGTGTCGTTCCTCAACCCTCAAGTGTGGTTGGCTTCGTCATCGCAGCAGGGGCGATACTTGCGTATCCTTGGCTAGCCACTTGCAATTTCATCCGCGCACGCCATCAGCCAGATGTGCTCTCTTTAACAAGCTGCTGTCAGATATTCTCAGGGACATTATGGAGAAGATGTCATCTGGAGTCCTCAGGTAAACAAAAGCACACAAAGTCCCTAGCATGTTGTAAGGAATAAAATCTCCGAGCAGTTATACCGTGTAAAAGACTACTACTACTAACATCGGTGTGACTACCATTACACTGGCTTGTTCCGAGTCTAATTGCTGTTGATGTGTTTGCCCCTGCAGACCTCAGCCCGAGGAGGCGGTTCCTCTCCAGGAAGCGGCGGCCACCATGGAGGACGTGCAGCTCCAGCACAAGAAAAAAGCCGTGGTTGAAATATCATGACGCTCTTTTAATTGGACTGCTTTTGTTAAGTGTAAGGACCTCTTAAACTTTCAGGACACACTGGGTCCATTCTGACAGGGTTCGATGGAAGCAAGACCAGTAACCTTCCCTGGTTATTCATTTTTGCCAGTCTCTTTCTTACAGTTCTGCCACATTTCGGCGAGAAATGTTTATTTTATTTTTTTATGGTCTTGCTGGTATCTCACAGTGTGTCACGCACTGTCCATGATGTTGTATTAACACATGCACCGTCAATAAAATCCATCCAGGAAGTGTGTTTTTTTTTTCCTCAGAGCCTCTGGAGACTTTCTTGATGACATTTCTTGGAATAGAACCCGTGACCGTCTGTCCATCCATCCACATCAGCTCACGTCACCCACGTACGATTGACTCGCCTCTCTTAGGGACTCTGTCAGTGAATGGAGGCATCTTCCCAGGATGCCTTTTTCCTCCAGTCGCAGTGACTGGACCAACCGCAGCTGCTCCCTAAGCGAGGGCGCCCCCTGTTGGAGAAGCTTGGAGATCTGTGTAGGAAAAAACAAATGAGCAGTGATGGGGAAGTAATAAAGTGCAGTACAAATAAAAATCCTACTCAAGTACAGTCATTGAATAAGTACATTGCTGTACTTGAGTAGCTATTTTCAGGTAACCTTTTGCTTTTACAGCATTTTAAAATAGACAAAGTACCTACTTTCTACTCCTTAGTTTGCCAAAATAGACTTGTTACTTGTTTCAACTTCTGCAGATGGTATGGCACCATTAAATTGTTTCCATCTAATATGAAAAATATACAAACGTGATGTAGGTGTATGAGGACTAAAAAAAAAAAAAAAAAGTAAATGTAGTTTTGTGCTATAGCTTTTCTAAAGGAGTTGAATCCACACTTTGTTTACCTGAGACTTTGTTTCGTTTTTAAATGTATCAGAATCGTCTTTATTGGCCTAGTATACTTTACTGAGCCATCACAAACCTTATCCAGAGCTGTGAGCGTGTCTTGGAGGAGTGTTTGGCACAACACCTTCGCCGTCTGAACGCTCCAGTGCTCGGCCGCCTCGCCTACCGCTTGGCCATGCAACACCGCCTTCCGCTGGTGGCTGACGGAACCACATGGATTCAAATAACTTTTACTTTAAACTGAACGGTCATGTGGGATGATGGATGAAGAACTTACTAGAGAGTTTGAGGCAGTGACAACAGTCTGAGGACAGTCATCAGCCTCCAGCTGGGACCTTCGCTGCTCACGCTCAGATTACTGCGAGGAACAAGGGGACGCAAGAACTACATGATTACTCAGCACCGACTATTATTTGGAGGAGGCAAACTGTAAAATGTCTGACTTGAGGAAGTTGTTGTCTGCGAGGAACTTCATCTTCTGCTCCAGACTTGTTTTGTCTCCCTTCACAACCTCGCGCAGGATTTCTGCACAACAAAATCACAACCACACTCACTTCACTCTGCACATCCTTAACACTTGCTAAAACTACAACTAATACTTCTGTTACCTGTAATTACACTACTATCAAATATTACCGTGACCCACCTGCATCCACGTAGACCACACTTTGTGGATTTCCGGGAGCGACAAAGCCATACTCCAGCAGCAGGCGCTGGTTGTCATGGCAACCATAGTTGATGAAGGCCTGCTGGAAGCGCGGCGTCCCGCTCAAGTTCCTGATCTCATAACTTTTTGTCTCGTGGTTGAAACCCGCTTTGACCTGACGAAAAATAAATCGACAATGAAGATTTTTGAAACGCGTATCAGACAACGTGACGTCTACCTGCACATCAGGCCGGTGGTTGAGCAAATCCAAAAAGGGAGCCAGCGCGTAGTCATCTTGCCCGCACAAAAATTGGTTAGACGGGTGACGCATGAAGACGGAGCGTGTGTTGACGCTGCACCACGCCCACCTGGGCAACACACCAACATTTTCATATTGACTTGATGTAATCAGTCAAGGACAGTAACAAACTAAAGTACTTAAATAGAGTTTTTTCAGGACCTCAGAGCTTCAAACGTCAACACGTCCTCCACAGGCTGACTGAGGACAGGCTGCAAAGTCCTGAATTAAAACATCATCCATTAATGTCCCGACAAAAACAATTGCATTCATTTCAAAATATGCGCACCTAAAAAAATCCTGATTGGACGAGTGCATGTCCCGCAAGGCATCCTCCTGCTCTAGAGCTCGCCGGCGCAGTCCGACGGGCAGGAGCGCAGCCACGTCTCGGGCGAAATAGGCGGGACACGTGTAGGAAGCGGGAAGGACGCGGATGTACGGCGACCAGTCGGCGTCCGCTCCTCGGTGCCGCTCACACGCCAGGAAGACACAGAGGGCCAACAGAGGCGACGGTCGCGGCTTCCAGCTGACCACACAAAAGTATTGGGACACCAAATGTGGGACGACAACTACTTACTACTACAAATTCTGCTACTACTTCTACCATTACAAACATGCATGCAATTACTACTACTATTATTTATTATTGAACAAAACAAGTCAGAAAATTCTGCGATTGGCTGGCAACCAGTTCAGGGTGTACCCCCCCCTACTGCCCGAAGCCAGCTGGGATAGGCTCCAGCGACCCTTGTGAGGACTAAGCGGTTAAGAAAATGGATGGATGGAAGTCAGAAAGTTGGGTCAAATTGACCCAAATTGCGGGTTGGTCCATTTTTATCCAAATTGGGTCATTTTTTAACTGTTTTAAGAGTACTATAATTGCTACTACTACTAATACTACAGTAATGACATTTTACTTTTACTTTAACTACCACTACAGTATTCTTAATAGTATTATTACTAATACTAAATTACTACCTCAAGTTAAAAGGTTTAAAACTGAATTTCTTTGGTGATCCTAAAGTATGTACCTAACCATCCCTAAACTAAACATACAATTGTGCAAACTGTCTTGATAGGATGAAGACAAATGCCTATTTATTTGTTATGACTGAAAAGACTAAAGCAAGCATGTCTTAGCATCTGCTTGTATGTCAATGTGTAGTACGTTTACACTAATGTTGTATTTACCTCTTGATGTAATGTCCTAGATAGCTGTCCAGCACTGTGGATGTTGTAAGCAAACAAGACTCGGGCAGAGAAATCAACAGTTGGTTGGGCTTTGAACACACAGAGATGCTTTCATCAATTCCTGTTCCTTGAGCTCCTATTTGGGGAACCTGACTGGATGGTGATCTTGTCTTACTTTTATGCTCCCGAGTGCCTGCAGACCTCGGCCTGTGTCTGAAGAGACAATCAACAAACAAGCATTTATTTATTTTGTTCCATGAATGGTCCTTCTGTATGTTTCAGATTGAATATAATGTTGTGAAAACCAGAGAAGAGCGCAGGCTGCAGCAGCGTTGATGTGAATCCTCGCTGGTGGAGAAACCTGAGCAGCTCCACGTACTCAGGCTGGTGGCTCAGAGAAACTGGGTAACAATTAGATGTTAAAATAAATGACTTCTATACATCGCAATAACACACTTTTACAGAATGTCATTTTATACCTGATTGGACCACGCAGTCACGTTTTTTCTTCCTCTTTCTTGCTGCTCGTCCGCAACCACTCATGACCATCCCTGGACTTTGAGCATCAACTCATTTATTTATATATCGATTAGGATTAGTAACTTAATGGACTTTTGGGATCTTATTGTTGATTTCTGGTTTTACTTATTTTATTTATCTACCACTTTGCAATTTTCTTATATCAAAAATAAGGGATTGTTATTAAATAAAAAATAAAAACAATCTAGTGGGTCTACGGTGTGTGACGTCATCAGGATGTGATGGCACGGCAAGTGCCATGCCTAAACTTTTGTTTTAAAATACATAAAAAGATATTCCACAATATTTAAAAGTGTGTATAACAACTAAATGTTCTTTTAATTCAGCACAATTATGAACATAAACATTATTTTCATTTCAAACGACGTGTTACGCCCCCTTAGCTCCAAATTTTCTGACGTCATCAGGAGGTGCCCGGACGACAGGTAAATTTGATGTAAGGATTATTTAAAATCACGAAGAACGACAAAAGTCTTGAAACGCAGCAAACATTCTTGCGACGGAATGGCATTAAGACACACCATTATTACACAATTTAACTGTATTTCTTACGAAATTGGTGGATTTTGTTCGTTATCTGAACGTAAATTTAACACGCAGTGAAACCTAACAGCACAAAACTAGTTAAAATGAAGCCAAACTATGAGTACAGTAAATACTAAACCTCAATAAAGGCATCGTGTTGCCGTTCACAAGTGCTACTCGTACACACGCGTTGTTTTTCCGGGCATGCCATGTTGCGCATGCGTTGGAATCATGACTGTAAAGTGGCGGCCGGGAGGAGACAAAAAGCAACATTGCGATTCCTTCACATTCTTTTCTCATATTTCAACTTTAACCCGTTGCTGGGAATGCTCATCCAGCCCTTGATATTTAACATGGGAACAAGAGGGGGGGGGGGGGGTATGTGAGATAGAATAGAGCTGGACCTACGTGAATGTATAAAATGATTATTTATTAATTGTGTGATTGAATAAGATAGATGATGTGTGATGATAACTGTGGTAATTGCATATAAAGCAACGTATACATTATTGTCCATCAGAATTGGCAGTAGGCACATTGCTGTAGAAAAGTTTACACACACATCTACAACTTATTAAATGTCCCATTTTTTTAATGAATCTTTGACATCCTTACATCGGTTCTGCAAGATAATTTGGGTTGGAAATGAGCAATGATACGTTTTTCAAGTTTTTTGTGTGTGTCAGAAATAGCTGTGAGTGTGCGTTTGAATTCTGTGAACATGTAATCTGCTTCATGTTTTACCTGAAAGTCAACATTTTTTTCTTGACCAAATGGAGTCATAGCGCTGCTTTTCATCATGCTTTTCATCAGCACCCACTCTTTTTTCTTCTCTGATGCACAAGTACAGTGTGGGTGCCGGAGGCACTTGTAAGTGGTGTCTGCCATCTAGTGGGGAACACTGTTATTACAACTTAAAAGCTCCAGAAAACATTTTTTATTTTCAAAAATTAATTGAAGGCCATTTCGAGTGTGGGCAACTGATTGTCCATCCCATAGGTAATTATAAAAATAAAAAAAAAAGCAATGTAACTGGGAAAAAAAGTCATAATACAATGTCATTATGTAAATACCATATTAAAATACGGAAGCCTTATTGAGAATAAAAGAAATTCCCAGATTTAAGTAAACATTTTTCAAGAAAGTCTTATTTTTCAAAAATGTATTTCTTTTTAAACAAGAAAAAAATGTTTGACTAAAATTCAGCATTGTATAGCACTTATTTCAAAATCAAAACATTTTTTGATCAGAAAAAGAATCCAGAAAAAGTTTTCATTGTGAAAATAAAAAGTAAGGTTACCAGCAAAAATATATACTTGTTTTTTTTTTTTTTTGTGAAAAAGTTGTAATGAAGAATATGTGATAAATGGTGATTGAACACTTGAATAGCATGCATGCATTTTTATGAAAGTCCACTGTGGCAACTTCACAGTCAAAAGCGCACAGACTTTTAAAAAAATGTCTCTGTAATAAAAAAAAAGGATCAACATTCAGAACTCATTCAAGTTTGACATCGTCCAGCAGTTTGTTTGTTTGTTTTTACAAAAGTTGTTTGGTTCCTAGGCAGAGTTGTGTCTCTGCTCATCACTTCCATTTCCGTGGCCCCCATGTAGCCCCTCGTCAAAAGTTCTATTTTTTTCACTGGAAAGATGCAATTTATTGTCCAATCCAGAGTCGGCTGCATCGTTAGCATGCATAGTTAATCCAACACCCAATAAAAAGAATAAGGCACATCGTTAATGTTTGTAGGGACTCACTCCTGCTTGTTTGTGTTGTGGTGGTCCAGATGAGTCTCATAATCAACTGTGTCATAACGATTGATCGCTAATCATATCTTCGGGGCCAAATAGAGCAAAGATTCTAATCGGCGGGGATCAGCAGAGGAGCTGTTGATTCCATGAAAATAAAAGTCATAATGTTACAAGAATAAAGTTGGATTTCTTCTTTCTGAGAAAAGTCGTAATAGTACTGCAATGAAATTGGAATTTCTTTCAATGTAATATTGGATGGAAAAAGACAATGTTTTAAGGAAAAGAAAATTCACAGAATTACAAGGCCAAAGTTGTTTTTTTTTTTTTTTAAATGTAATTTTACAAAAATTGACAAAAAAAAAAAATCCGGTGTCATCTCAAAGAGGGACAACTCATACTGGTATGGGTCGGAAAATAAATGATATCAAAAAGACCTGCTTTTAATAATCATCCTCTCTATCGAGTAGGATGTATTTTCTTTCCGTTTTTGTTACGTTATGAGATAAATATTGAATGTGAAGTGCTCCAGATGCTGTTAAGTTATTTTGTTTTGGTTCCTTGTTATTGCGATGTGCTACCAAATACATGACCTAGCCTATGACCTTTTGTAATCCAGTAGAATTATGTTGGTGACCTACATGCAGCCGCTCTTGTTTGCCTTTTAAAACCCCAAAAAAAGAATGTGTAGCCTGATTCCCACCATTCTGCTTTCAGTCAGTTTTATGACAAGCGGGTCAGGCCTTAAGAGTGGAATGCTCCTCGGAGGCTTGTGCATGAAGGGCCGCAGTGTTGATTGGGCGCATCACAAGTTCAAGCCCGGAGCTGAAAGGCCCCTGTTGTCAGATGGCGAGGTCGTCGGCTCGCGTTCGGCTGCTCGCGCCACTGGTTTTGCTGAGTCGACGTTTGTCCTTGGGGCTGGCCACGGCCTCGGCGCCGGCGCCGGCGGCGCACAGCAGCAGTCGCTCGGCGCCGCCGGCGTCGTCGTAGCAGACGGCCATGTTGGCGGGGCCGCGCCAGCCTGCAGAGTAGCAGCTCATCTGCAGCAGGCTCTCGTCGCCGCGTGCGCCCGCCGCCATCTTGTGCTGCTCGGCCGCCATGTTGACCGAGTTCTGCTGGTGGGCTAGCCGGTGGTTGGGGAAGGGCAGCGCCAGGAAGTGCGAGGATCCGATCACGCACTGGCTGAACTCGGGAGGTGGGGTGGATGGCGGCGACGGGGACGGGGACAAGGGGACTTGTTTGGATTCAGGTGACTCTTTGGCGGTCGCTGACTTCCTTGACGCCAAAAAACGTCTGCAAAGACAAAGAGGATGTTTTTATCTCACATTGTTAGTGTGGAACCAGTTTTGGGCTTCTAAAAACATTGCAATCTTACAAATAATGCAATTTTTTGTTGGAAGGATTTTTTTCCAGAAAATAATTTAAAAAAAATAGAGAAAAAAATTGTAGTGCAAGAATAACAGACAAAAGTCTTTATTGCAAGAAAAGGTGTGTAGTGGTGGGTGTGGGGGTAAATACAAATTTAAGTAATACATTGTCATTTTTCCCCCAAGAAGAAAGTTCTATTACAACAAAAACATATTTTTTATATCAACATTTTTCCAAAAATTAAGTCCTTTAAAAAAAAAAAAAAGTTTTGTTAGAGAAGAAAAAAGTCAGATTTGGGTGAGTGAGAATGCACAGGAAAAGTTGTAACAAACCATGAATAAAGTTATATTTCTTTGAGGGGAAAACGTTTTAATATTCCAAGAACAAAGTAAAAATGTAATGCAATGAATTTTCAATTTTTCCAAGTAATGCTTGATGAGCGGTTTGAACAGTTGACAACTGGGCAGGAGAGAGAAACACGTAATCCTATTTTGTGTGTTTACCTGCAGCAGTGCCTCCAGGCCAGGTGGTGGAGCTCCAGCACGCTGAGCACCAGGGACACGCCCGACACGGCCATCATGAACACGATAAAGACGTTCTTCTCCGTGGGACGCGAAACGTAACAGTTAACCAGGTGGGGACACGGCCAGGCCTAACCACACACACACACACACACACACGTTGGGTTTACATGTCTAATGGGAACGTCTCATTGCCATAATGCATTTTCTAGCCCCTCCCCCTAACCCCAACCATTAAAAATGATTGCCTACCCCCATTCCTTACCCTAACCTCAACCATAATCCAATTGAAACCTAAACTCTAAAACCAAGTCTTGACCCTCAAAAAGAGGTCTGAACTTGTGGGGACCACCAAAATGTCCCCACAATTTCAAGTGTATGGGCCCCACAATGTAGCAAAGACAAAAGCACACACACACACACAATGACACTTAATGGCTGTGAAAATAACTTGACAATACTGTTTTATTTTCTACCTTGCAGACATAGAGAGGGTGGAGGAATATTCCATACAGGAAGTACTGCAGGCACAGGAACACCACCTGCATGGACCAACATGTCAACTACAGTCAGGTACTTTATTTATTTATTTTTTTAATTCAGCCTAATAGAGTTGTGCTATTTCATGTCCATTGTCCATTGCTGCTGTGACAATCTAATTTCCCTCACGGGATGAAGTGTCAATTTCTCTATCTATCTAATTACACTGCAACATCAATGCTAGTTTCGTTAGCCTGTATATTGTGTTTACCAATCATGTCATTACTGTTTCATGTTTAGTTTGACAGTAATCTTGTTTTTTGTTTTTGAAGAAATGTTAGCGACCACAATTTTTTAGTAAATTTTTTTGTGACAAAAAAATAATGTGAGCGATCTGAAAGAAAATGATATCTTGAGGCGCGTACAATAAACTGCGCTTACCTCCATGATGCTCCTGATGAGGATACTCAGCACGTACGTCTGCAGCAGCGCCCCCTTCAGGCGCACCCTGCCAGCCATCCCCGCCTTCTTGCCCTTTCTCGATTCCTTGCCGCCTTGCTCCTCGTCCTCGCTGCCCCCTCCCGGGTCGTCGTTGTCGTCGCCCGCCTCGTCCTCCTCTCGGTTGCGCCGCTTTTCCTCCCGCCGCACGGTGTGCATGGCGTGGCCCATGTACACCAGGCTGGGCGTGGAGACGAACACGATCTGCAGAACCTGCGGGATCGTGTTCAAAAGCTTAGCCGACGGGGGGGGGGGGTATTGAATGGGGCAAAAAATAAATAAATGTGTGTGTGTGGGGGGGGGGGGGGGGGCAGAAAAGGGGCGTAACAACACTAGAGTTTTAATGAACTATTTGTAAAACAACAGTAAGGAAACAATATATTTTTTGGGGTGTTGTATAAAGATTCTATTTATTCACCTTCTTGGACTAAGTCATTTTTTCAAAATGGCGACCCCAATTTTTTGTGTGCGTACCCAGTATCGTATGTGCGCGATGGGGAAGGCCCGGTCGTAGCAAACGTTCTCGCAGCCGGGCTGTTCCGTGTCGCAGTTGAAGTCCTCCTGCTCGTCACCCCAAGACGACTCGGCCGCCGTCCCGAGTACCAGAATGCGGAAGATAAACAGGATGGTCAACCACACCTGCAAACAGAAAATGCCGTTTGATTGTTTTTGTCTTGTTTTAACGCTTTCGTAGTCCCTCCCATTGTTTTTGAATAGCAATTTCATGTCATCTTTATGGAATGAAATGTTATATTAGTCCCCAAATAGCAACTGGGAGCCACAATTTTAATAATGCTAACACTCAATGTCAAACGCCATACGCGGGCTAACAAAACTAGCATCTATGTCATGGTGGTTATAAACCTTCAACCTGCGCTGTGAAAATGGACAAATATTAATGCATCTTACTGATCTGGATGGAAATGGTCTTCTTTGCATGTATTATGTACTGTATGTGTTATACTGCCCCCTGGTGGCCAAGGCATGCACACACGCGAGAGCAGCACACTGTCCATTGAATTTAACGTCCCGTTTAATTCTTTACATTCTATTTGATTGTGTTCTCATTACTGAGCTGGAACGGATTAATGGCATTTACATTCATTTCAAAGGGGAAAGATGTTCTGCGATACGTACGATATTAGTTGTGAGCTTGTACGCTGGCTTTCAAACTTTACATTATGTCAAAACAAGAACCTGATTGACATCAATTGAGCAGGAGACCCGTGTGCGTGTGCGTGCGCGTGCGTGTGCGTGCGTGTACCTTGCCAATGGAGGTGGAGTGTTCCTGCACTTCCTCCAGGAAGTTTCCCAGTAGACTCCAGTCTGCCATGGATTTCCTCGCGGGCTGTTTGGATGCCGGCTACCCCTCGGCCAAATTCACGTTCTCACCTTCAAAGCGGACAAAATTGGTTAGCAACCTTCACAAAAAAAGCACTGAAAAGGGAATGGGAAGAATCAGACACGCTGGGTGCTGAAGAATGCGGCTCGTGACGTCCAATTTGAGTCTGGAAAAGGGATTTTGGCGGTGGTGCTTTCGAATGCACTTGTTCATTTGCATGTTGGTGATCGTCAAAACAAAATCATAAAAGACTTTTGAATACTGTGGTTTGTATGCGTGTAGTTGCCTCTCGGTTTTGCCATTTGCATTCATTTACATCGTTGTCCTCACAGCCAGTTTCTCCACGCATGACTGGGAAGCTATCCTGGGTTAAGAGCCACAGCCACTTTCAAGCCATGGCCGGACGTCCCCCGCAAGGTAAGCAGAGATGCACAATGTTGACTTGTGATGAGCGGCACATACTTGATTGCTGGGTAAAATTGTTGACGCGCTCATTGACGAGTATATGAAGTGCTGCCTCCACCAGTGAAAATGCTTTTACTGTCTTTACAAAAATGATTGCTGTTTTTTTTTCCCCCCACACTCTGGGCTCCGCTTCCAGACATATAAGCCGCTCACCTGATCACAACACCCTTGTCACCTGGTCGTCATGGTAGCAAAACCCACACTTGCCAAGCAAGAAATAGAAATATTTTCTGGATGTACTTTGGTGAATTTTGACATCATCATACACATTTTTAAGACAGCTTGGAACTCTAACTATCTTCTTTTTCTAAATATGAAATAAATGAAAATATGAATTTACAGATATCATTTGCGGTTAATGTAATGGTTCACATAACCCTCAGTTTGACCCGTTTTAAAAAAAAGATACATTTAATGTTTGCTCCTCATCTTACTTTAGCTTCACTTTTGGTTCCCACACTCGCCCCCGTCGCTCTCTTGGGAAGGGAAACATCCACTCCCACACACACACACACGCACACACACACGAGTCTTTTTGCTGCTATTTGTGTACCAACGCAGGCCACCAGAATTCCACTCCGCAATGGAAACTTATAAATTTGACCACACAACTGCTGGTATTCTTTGATTGTTGTGAAAATGAATTAGGGGAACATCTGAATGTTTGTGTGGCTCCGACGTTGCGTTCATGACGTTCAAATTGATTACTGCGAGAGAATGATCATCATTAATCATGGCAGTTAATTGATTTCTCGGGAGAGTCGTCAGCTGTGGGTTCAATTCATTTCAATGTCGTCCGCAAACGCACGCTAATAGACTCGATCGCCTTCAGGTCAAAGAGAGACAAACATTTGATCAGACCACAAACGCCGTCTTTATTTCTTAAATGCCCCTCCCTTCCTGTTTTTGGGACACCCCAAGGCTGTGTGTGTGTGTGTGTGTGTGTGTGTGTGTGTGTGGGTGTGTGTGTGTGTGTGTGTGTGCGTGTGTGTGTGAGTGTGAGTGTGAGTGTGCGTGCGTGCCTGCATGCGTGCGTGTGTGCGTGCGCGTGCGTTCATGTTGAGATACTTAATAACAATATTACTTCCTTGTATAGACTATTGCTTGACCTTTGTGTGTGTGTGTGTGTGTGTGTCTCTCCAGCACTCAGCATTGTTCCCCATCCTGCTACAATAACACACACACACACACACACACACACACACTCCCTCTGTCTGTCTCTCTCTGATTTGCACCTCAGGGTGTTTTTTAATATGAGCTAAAAATAAAATAAAGTAAGCGTAACCTTGTGTTTATGAGCAATTTAAGCATTAAGAGATCAACTACAAAACACTCAAACCACTTGAAACAAATTTGTCAAGCAATTACCACCAAACTGAATTGTGTGTGTGTGTGTGTGTGTGTGTGTGTGTGTGTGTGTGTATGTGTCCTGGCAAAGCATGCAACAATTTGCGCACATTTTCTTGGTTTGTGTCTTCGAAAAGCAACCAGTTGTCAACCATAATAATAATATTAAACTCTTTGACTGCCAAAAACGTTAAATAACGTTTAGTAAAATCCTATGGAGGAGTGCCAAAGACGTTAAAAGACGTTTGTTTCAAAACAGAGGTGAAACTAACCATTTTCTATTGTTGATTACTGAAAAACGGAATAAGGTAGAAACAAACTTTTTTTTTCTGATGAAAGATGATAGTCCAATCTTTCATTTGGTAGTATGTGTGTTTCCACAGTCCAAACACATAATTTTCTATGGCCCTTGAAAGATCAGTCAAAATGCTTAAAATCGGCTGGCACCCACGGCATCCCTTTTCTGAAAACGTCTGGCAGTCAAAGAGGTAGTAGTTACTTTTTTTTCTAAGGGATACTTGGCTCATTTAGCCAGAATTTAATATTTTGTCTAAAATATATTTGATAATGTGGTTATTTTTATATGTGCAGTTAAATGTTGCCACTTGCTGTCAACTGAAAACGGCATCACAGGTGCTCAGGGCTCAGGTAACGACCAATCATGGCTCAGTTTTCTAGCATCACATGATCAAACCCGGATGAAAGATGAGCAGGCGATTGGTCGCTGCCTGTTCCCCGAGCACCTGTGATGCCGTTTTCAGTTGACAGCAAGTGGCAACATTTAACTGTACATGAAAAATAATCAAGTTATCAAATTAATTATAGACAAAATCTTAACTTTTTATTGCTGAAAATGGCTCAATGAGTTAAATATCCTTTGAAGTGTGTATGTGTTGCAGATACGTACCAACAATCGGATGTTGTCGTCGATTTTGACGATGACGCCACCTGAATTGTGGGCTTGAAGTCGCACTTGGGTCAAACTAGCAGCAGGTTTGTAGCAAGGCAGGAAGGAGCCAAGAAAACACCTTGCAGGTAATCGCTCCGGCGTCACGGACTGCTTTTGTCCAAAAATAAAGTCGCCGAGTGAGAGAAAGTCAGCACAAAGTTTTCAGCCCAGGGTGACTTGCGAGTGATGAAGGCACACGTTGAGCGTGTGAGCGAGGGGACGTCGCTATGACAATTTTGTAGCGGATTCGCTCTCTCTTTCTCTCTCTCTCTCTCGCTCTCTTTCTCTCTCTCTCTCTCTCCCTCCCTCCCGGGCTGGGCCTTGTCTCAAAAAGAAATGTTCCTGGTGCCATGTCGCTGCTGTTCACAACGCTCGTATACGCGTATAGGTTTGTTTGAGTGTGTAATAATGTGTTATTGTGTGTGTGCGTGTGTGTAGCGTCTGTCACAGAGAGGAAGTCGTATATTGTACGAGGACACAATGGCTTGAGGTCCAGGCCCAGCATTCCCTCCTTGTCACTCTTTTCTTATCTGGCCGCCGGTTCCCCCAATGCTGGCCTTCTTGCGTGTGTGTGTGTGTGTGTGTGTGTGTTTGGGCGTGTGTGTGTGTGTGAATAATTGGGAAGCCGGCCACAAAGCCGGTGGCATTTTTCTATTGCGCGAATGCTACCTGAAGGTCATTTGGATTGGCTCTCTACAAGCTATTGTGCTCACGTCCCAAAAATTTTATTTGGGAGTGAAAACGTTCTCCCCGAACACAAAGCCGGTTAGTTTTGTACGCGGTGCACCCGTTTCAGAGGGCGGCCATTTTGTTTTGTACTTGCTGCCGACTGCAAACGATCGTCACGCCTTACCTGGTTTCTGGGTTTGGTCATGTGACGTTGGCTCGATGGGTCCGCTTGGCACTGTGATGTCGGAAAAATTCATCACAAATGTTTTTATTGTATTTGAAATGATGATGAATCAAAATAGTTACATTCATTAGAGGTGTCAGACATTTTTAAAATCATAATTAATCACATGACTTCAATAGTTAACTCCGGATTCAAATTTAGTATTTATTCAGCTAATAAAAATCAACACTCAAAACTACCACCACAGCCGTCGTAATCAGAATGTCGAGTTTAGACTAACAGAGAACACGTTAAAGAACTTTTTTGACTTGACTTCCCCTCTCAAGGCAGGGTTAGGGTCACAAATTAAGGTTCGAAGCCAAAGGTAGGGTTTCAAGTACGGTTTTCAAGCCAGGATTTGGGTTTCAAGTTAGGGTTTCCAACCATGGTTAAGTTTTCAAATTAGGGTTTAAAGTCAAGGTTAAGGTCTTATGGTTTCAAATGAGGGTTTGAAGAACGTGTTGCGGTTCAAATTTGAACGAGCGATCCATATGCATGAGTAGATGTTTAAAGAGGATGTTGTGCGTTTTATTATGGAAGAAAAGTTTTACTTTTATTTAGATAACAAGGTGACTTTGTAAGCATGTGGGGGGAAAAAAATCCCCAGAACTGTTTGACTGACATGAGAAGACTTCTGAATAGGAATGATTGAATATCCAATAAATTAGGCCCCAGTGTTTGCAGTAACCATTTGCTGGGAAAGAAAGATTAAACGACCACAGTTTACTCCATGACTGCCAGACAAAAGAAATGTTCACAATCTCGCGCTGCAATCATGATGAGAACGTCAACATGTGTTTTTATAATCTCGCACAGAACTTGTGATGTTACCGAAGGCCCGCCGCATCCCTGCAGGCCGTGCGCACACGCGCGCGCACACGCGCGCGTGGGCAGATCGCAAGAAAGACGTCCCTGCTCAATTGATTTACGCGGCGGTTACGCCATGTGAGTCCAAAAGTTGGTTTGAGAACAAAGTTGCGAGTGTTTTTGCCTAATGACAGAAGCGCGATTGTGTTTTTATTTGCGACGTGTCTGTTTGAACGCTCCATCAAACGAAAAGCTATTCAAAAATACAAGTGGCCAGAAGATCAGGAGATAAGGTTCAAACCTCGCTGTGGACTCTCTGCTGATGTTTTTGGCACATACGGCGCATCGGCAAAATGATCCAAAGTGCTTCACCTCTTTCCACGTTTTGTTATGCTGCGATCCAACATGGATTGAAATTTTACATTCAAAGATCAATCAGCACCTGGCTCTATAATGACTCATTTGCTGAATTAAAAAAAAAAAGTCAATTTTGTTGCGTTACAGCCTTCTTCAAATTTGATTGAACTCATTTTCTTTCAAAATTATACACACAAAACCCCCCCAATGAAAAATGTGTTGGTGGCGAAAAAAAAAAACCTGTGTTGTGATTTTTCTAATGTATGGAAGCGAAAGAGGACAAAACACACCTGTTTTTCTGACTATTGTTTTTTTTTTGAGTAATGTTTAACATTTTCTGTTATATTGACTATTTTTTTCTGGTTTCTGATTCCCCCCCCCCCCCCCCCCTTGTCATTCAAAACAATCAGAAAACTGATAAAACGATTATTCAATAAACAGAAAAAATGAAAAAACTAAAAAAATTCTGAGAAACAGAAAAAAATATTTGAAAAAACTGAAAAAAAAATATCAGAAAAACATACAAAAATAAATCAATAAAACGGAAAATAAAATTTAAAAAAACTACAAAAAACTAAAAAAATTACTCAAAAAAATTTGGGCTTTAAAAGAAATAAAGTTAATTCAATATGCTTCCATAGTTAAAAAAATAAATAAAAGGAAAACAACAAATCACATCACACGAGCTTTGTTCCAAAATTGATTAATTTAACATTATTTCCTCAAAAGTCTACATCAAACACCCTACAATGAATGAAAATGTGACAGTGGAAATTTTTTTTGGGGGGGGGGGGGGGTAAATTTATTCTACAGCTTGAAGCTTTTTTTGTTGTTGTTGTTTTTTAAGAAGATGAAGAACTGGCCACTATCTGCCAAGCTGTTGCTTGCCATCAAGTGAGTTGAACACAACCCGTGACCAGTCTTGATTATTTTTTTTTTTTGATGTTTAACCACTTGTTTCCTCGAAAGCTCGGTGCCACGACGCGTTTGACGTTCACGTTGTTTGCCCCCCGTCAGTGGCCATTTGCACGAGGAAGCCCATGATCCAACCAGCGGATCAAATTCTGAAGTGACAACGCCAGAAAGTCATGCCAAAGAAGCCCTAAGGAAATAAGTCATAAAGTGCTGTAGAATTACCCTGCTGCAGGCGCACGCGCTATTTGCCACACTGCCAATATTGTAAGTCCTTTCATAAACGGGGGAAAACATGTTAAACATTCTTAAGGTTCAAACTCAACTCCACTGCACTTCATTTGGTGAACACTTGACACACTGAATTGCACATGAAAATGAACATAACACAAAAACGATAAAAAGAAAGGTGCAAAAAGGGTTGACGAAACCCCCCAAATAATAATTGGCTTTCATGTTAGGGCACGTCCTCCATTTTGTAACTAAACCTCCATTCATTCTTATCTCTTTTTATGTTTATGTTGATTCATATCCCATTCAAGAAAATAATCATAATAATAGCAATGCATCCGATTTATATAGCGCTTTTCTGGACACTCTTCTTTGCAATGGATTCATTATCAGGCAGCCAGTCCTCCTTTTAACGTCCCCACTGAGCTCAAATTGCTGCTAATGGCCTCTTAAGTGGAGCACGTAAAAGAGCGACTTGATGCAGTGTCTCCAATTCCACTGACTGCCTCTGCAGGCTACAGTTCGTTTCAACATTCAATTTGCTTTTCAATTGGCTTACTTTTCTAAACTGATCTAAAAACCTCATTTCATTTGTTGCCACTCAACTTGGCATAAGATTCTTCATCTGTTCCAGTGTTTTGTTTGAAATTGTTGCTTATGTTGAGTTTTCATCTGTGCACAACTTTCTTCCAACTCTGCTTGTTTTTTAATTGCTTTGGAATTACAAAAAAATAATAATTCATTCAATACAGTTCTGTACACAGACTTACTTATTAGTTTTGCAACTTGCCATTTTGACTGACGCAACTTCACTATTTATGTGTGTGTGTGTGTGTGTGACAGAGGAGGTGCGACCATCCAGATAAGCCCGCGCCCGGCTGGTGTGCGCCATGACGCTGATGGTGCGCCTCCTAAAAATAAAAATAGAGTAAGACGAGGTGAGACATATATGCATGTGAGTGCTCTTGTATGGCAATGTTGTGCTACACTGACATGATAGTAGAAGTGTGAAATATGTACGCGCACGCACACACACACACAGCATATAAAAAGTGATGTTGAATCAATCAAAATAGTATGTATTGGATAAGTGAAAATACTTTTACTTTTGTGAACCCATAGCTTCTCAATTCAATTTTTTTTTCTTTTATCTTGTCTTATACTGTTCTTGATCTATTGTTGACAATTCCAAGACAACCCAATGGTTACTATTGGTAAAATGTGTGCACTTGCCAACTATTTAGTATTTTATATTTGTATAAAGTTAGTTTCAAGCAAGGCTTAAGGTTTCAAATTTGGGCCTCAAGCCACTTTCAAACCTGAGTTGGTGTTTCAAAGTAGGGTTCCAACTAAGCCAAGGTTAGGGTTAAAAAAAACAGGGTTAAGGTTCTAAAGTTCAAGTGATGCTTTAGGCTTTCAAACAAGGGTTAGGGTTTCAAATTAGCATTTCGTTAAGGATTAGGTTAGACAAAAATGAGGGTTCCAAGCATGCTGTGTTTTTCGGCTTGTCCTGGCTTGCCGTATAGAAAACGGATGTTAAGTACAGTATGAAGAAGCAGGAGGGCTCACAACACACCGTTGTTACTAATCACTAAAATACACGAACGCCTTAGTAAAATCCCAATTCCGCTAAATAGTCAAATGAAACAATTTTCACGTTCATGTAGAAACTCACATCATGTGAATGTCGCCCTCTGCTGGCTGGAGTCTCGAATATATTCATAAGTTTTAAAAACGTGAATCTAGTGAACCAAAGTTGTGTTCGATATATTGACGTGCTTTTCTAGTAAGATCAAGTGAGGTCATTACAATTGCATTATGTTCCATTCTGCAGCTTGGCCCATCTTCAAGAAGAAGAAGAAAAAAAAACGTCACTTTTTTTTTTTCTGAAGGGATGGAGACTTCCTGACAGCCTGTGCATGTTGTAAAATGTGAAATAATCATAATACCAATATACCCTGCTTGCCTTTGTTTTGCTGCCTCAACACATCATGCAGCTGCACGTGCGTGTGCGTGTGTGCGTGTGCTTGTGTGTGGTGGGGGGTTACCGACAGCTGGTGTGTCTGTTCCTGCATCCCTCCTCCTCGTCTTCCTCCTCGTCTTCCTCCTCTTCATTCAGTGTGCAGATGATTCTCAAAGCAAAATGTTAGTGAAGCGGGTGCTGATGACCACAAGCTGAAAATTTGACCTGAGATCAGACGTCTGACACGGTTGGATTTCAAAACTTCTGGCCAAATTAATAACATTTTGGACAAATTAGCAAGGTAAGACATTCTTCCATTGCGCTCTCTATATTGAATAGTATGTGCTCAAATGTGCTGCAACACACTGAGAGCGCTTTCTAATTTGTTATTGTTATAATTTTCAGGTTTCATTGTGCTTTGGTAACTGCATTAACCTCTATAAACCTTAATTGTAATTAATAAAAGTGTTTCAATGGGTTGATCTCTCGCGCAGATGTTGACAAGTCTTGCTGTCTTGCTGCTGCTTGTACCTGCGCATCCCGTCTGCGCCTCCCCCGTTGCCAAGGTAACCGCCCTATCAAACGTAAATATTATAGACTCAATTAAATGTGAACTGCAGCAAGAGTAATTAGCAGTGTTCAAAGTCGTAAAGTCTACAAGATGTTCGTGTCAACAGCAACGGGAATCGTTTGCCGTATTGTACTTGATCAAATAAATGCAGACGTTGTACTGTATGTGTCAAATGATCGTCGATTGGCGTATGCGAATTGCAAACCACATGAACAAATAACCTTTGAGTAGCAGCAAGAATCGTCAGTAGAAGTATTTAAAATTCACGGTTGTCATAAAATCTTGGAGATTTTTGTCTCTCTGATGACCGCTTGTTTGGTTTCCCTCGGATAATGTCATGATTTTGAACTTAGTTGGCTCCCTTTCGATTTCATTGAGGTAAAAATGAAAACAATTAAATAACTGCGACTAGGAAAAAAAGTGCACTAGTAGTATTGCATTCACAGTCATTTTTTTTTGGGGGGGGGGGGTATTTTTTTGCTGTTTCATTGAATTATTTTTGTATGTTTGTCTGAGAATTTATTTTCTGTTTTTTAATGTTTTTTTGTTTTTCTAAATATTTTCCTGTTTTTCAGATTTTGTTTTCAATGACAGAAAAAAATATTCAAAAAACAGAAAAAAAAGTCCGGAACCAGAAAAAAAAATCAATGAAACAGAAAAATATTTACTTACTTATAAAAAAAAAAAAAAAAAAACGCCTCCACCACCCCTAAAAAAAAAAAAGTCAAAAAAACATGAGTGTTTTTTTTTCAAGAGAATGCAATACGCTTCCATACAAACATTCATCAAATCGATAAACATTTCGTGAAAGATGATAATATCATATTTCAGAAAGTTATTTTTTGCATGAGGTGACACCTTCTTTCATGAGTGAAGCCAAACTTGGAAATTGTCCCACTGTTGCACTGATCAATCAGAAATTTTGATCATTATTGACATTTTTTTTTCCTATTTATTTTGTAAAAAGGAGTTGAACATTGAAAAACATTTGCATTTTGAAAGATATCCCATAAATCGCTCTTTACAATAATGGTGAGAATTCGCGTTTGTAGCGGCATCTCCACTCGACTTAGGTGGTCAAAGTGTCAAGCTGCAGACTCTTTGTCATTGAAAATAGGGTTCCCAGTGGGAGGTCAAAGTTCACCATCTGCACTCCGACATGCACATTCACACAAAAGCTCCTGCCAATAAATCTGATTTCAGGATGAGTCCATCTGTGGCAGAACTTTGTGCGGCGCCGGTCGAGAGTGTGTTTCTACCGACACAGGCGAGCCCGTCTGTCGCTGTTTGAAGGTCAAAAATCAAAGAAAAGAAAAAATATTTCATCATTTTGCTTCTTTCTCCCACCGTCTGATGAAATTCCTTCTCTTTTGTTGCGCAGCGATGTGAGGCTTCTGAACACTGGGTTTGCGGCAGCAACAGCAGAAGTTACCGGAACCACTGCGAGCTGCACAGAGACGCGTGCGCCACGCACGCCAAGATCCACGTGCAGCATGCGGGACTTTGTCAGGGTGAGCGCAACCGCAACCACAACGACAACAACATACACACAAAGTAGCACAACATGCATCGCCAGATTTGATTTGATTTTTTCCCCCATTCTTGGTACTCGTAGTTCCTGGTATTAAAACTGTCCATTCGTTCTTTGGATCCAAAAGTTCCTTCGTTCACCCACTGTGATAAATGACCCGAACTAAACAAGCCACTAATAATGAAAGTGGGCTAACTCCATTTTTTTTTTAATCATTTATCATATTTTTAACATTTTGGCTTTCTTTAAATATAACAATTTTGGATGTTCATATTTGATCATTTTTCTTGCACTTTGATCCACAATTGAGGTCAAAATCTGTCAGTCCATAGGTTGGATCTCGATCAATATCATCTCGGTGCCCTGAAAAGAAACAACTGTGATGTAAAAATAAAGTCGAGTGCAATAGTGGTCTAAGTCCAAACATCCATCAAATCTATTCATATTTCACAAAAATACTTAAACGATTGGCATCCATTAATTATGTTGTGGCGTTTTCCTGGTTTCTATTCGCAGAAAAAACAGCAAAGACTGACGTGAGTCCAGGTAAGAGCGAGTTTAATCACTCCTTTTCCATGGCAGCCAACTTGTTGTTGATCTTATTGTGTGGTCGCAGTGGTTTGTTTCGTGCCTGATCGGGATTGGCTGAGGGATCGAGTGATCCGGTGGGTCCAGGCCGAGGTGACGTCCGACAACAAAACGATCTACGCCTCCACTGTCGATGACCTCATGCAAGCTTACTTTCAGGTCTTACTTTTTTTTTTTTTTTACTTCCGATTTGTCATCGTAAGACGAGGGCCTGATTGTGTTGATTTGCTTTGTGCAACGTTTGAACAATTTGCTGCAGATGTACGACGACGGAGATTCGCAGCTTGATTCCAAGGAGTTCCTGACCTTCTTGAAACATAACGAAACGGCCCTCAACCTCACCTACTCCAACAGCTCCGAGACCAACCTGCTGCTCAGGTGCCAGCAATTTGCACAAGTTTGCCATTTTTGCGAAGGGAAAGGTCTTGAAACGTTGTGTGTGGCAGGTCTCTGTGTGCGGACGCATTGATCGAGCTGTCGGACGACAACGCAGATTGGAAACTGAGTTTAACCGAGTTTATTAACTGTTTGACGCCAAGCTTCCGTCCGCCTGAAAAAAGTAAATACATGCACACGTCATTTCATTTCATTTCTGATATTTTTAGCACCCAATTGATCGTTAATTTGCAGACATGCTAAATTGTGGCCGTGATGTAGGAATAGTTTGAGGTATGTACAAAATAGAAATGAATGATTATTCCTGGATTGAGCAAATGGGGTCCACCTCCAATAGAAGACATTGGTAGACTAGTATGGAGGACCAGAACTGCCAAAATTCAAAATAAATAAATGACTAAAACAGATATAAAAAAACATAAATTAAAGCCCAAAAAAATATATAAATGGAAATATAAATAACAAAATGTGTTTATACACATAAATAAATATTTGTATTTATTTCTACATTTATTTTTATTTTTGGAATCTCGGTTTGTATTTTTGTATTTATTTTTACATTTATTTATTTATGGATGGATGTATATTTTGTTGTTTTTGTTTCCATTTATATTTATTTTATTTTATTTTTGTAATTTTTGAATTATTTTTTTATATCCGTATTTATTTTCACTTTTAGTCATTTTTAATTTAAAAAAATATAAATAAATAAATAAATAAATAGAGCCTTTTTGTTGCTTGGACCAATTCCATGTAATGACATATTTTCATAGATTGGAAAATAAATGAGTTGGAACTTAGAGCTCGAACGCCAATTCATGCAACACAAATGCAAAATTTTTTGGTCAGTCTGTGTGTGTACCCAAACCGGCCCAGACCCAGTTTGTGGGGACCCTGGAACGAGAAGACATCATGCATTGTAGTTTCTAGCAAAAAGTGTGTTTCATTTGCTTACACAGACGTCTGAGTTGCTTATGAGCACGTTGGAACTCACTTCATGGCACGCGCGTTGTATTTATATTGTGTCCCTTTGCGAGTTCTAAAAGCAAATGTTTGAACTTGCTGGTTGTTGTGCCTGTAGAGTGTTGGTTGGAGGACGAGGCGTTGGAGGATGGCGCTGAAAGCAGGAGGGAGTGCAACAAGTGCGTGTGCGCGTGTGGAAATTGGGTGTGCACGGCTCTCGCGTGCAACGGTGAGATTCAACGCCACTAAAACATAACAGGAAGAAAAAAACGAAATTTGTGTTGACTCGATGAGTTGACACGTGTTCATCTTGAACATGACGTGAGTTGAGTTTTAAAAGCATTTTGTGATATTTATTTGTATAAAGATGCAGTAAAATAAATTCACATGCAAGTTCAATTTTTACAGCTTTCTCTCGTCATTATTTTTATGATTGTTATTATTACTCCAGAACTGAACATTTTTGGAGGAACCTTTCAAGTTTGGACTGCAGTAACATTGCCAGTAACGACATTTTTTTCTGATTGGCTGATTTCCCAAGCATGTCTCAGTAAGGCCTCCAGACAGGCTCCTCCCCCCTGAGGGCAAAACACGCCCCTTCTATGTAAGCACTCAACGCCGCCGCCGCCGCCACCGCGCCGCCATCGTCCCCCGCACCCTGGGCGGCTTGGTTGGGCCCGTAGTAGAAGGGAGCGGCGTGGCTGAGCGTAGGCGGGGCCGCTGAGCTCAGGTAGGAGGCGTAGGCGGGAGGCTGGTAGGCCAGGGTGGGATGGCGCTGGCGATGCTGATGCTGCTGGTGCATTCTGGGAGGCGGGGGGAAGGAAGACGTCAGGGCGGCCATCAAGGACGGCTCGCTGGTCCACACGGAGGAGGAAGACGAGGATCTGCAGTCTGGAGAGGAGGACTGTGGTTACCCAATTTGCACACCGAACCCAATCTGCAGATTAGGAAATTGGAAGTATGGCAACTCCATTTGGACCATCTCGGTTAGATGGTCCAAATGGAATTCAAACTACAAGGACTACTTTTTCCAAAGTGTGCTTTTTACCTGAAGCTACCACGCCGCAGCTGGAGGACCTGAAGAATGCGGACTGCGCTTCTTTCTGACGCTGTCCTGGAAGAGACATAAAAAACAATTGATTCAATGCCACTGAGCTGGATGAAAAATAATAATAATATTCCATCGTGTTTGTGTATGTGGGAGTGGCGGCATGTACTGACGTCTGGGCATGCGCGGGCCATCCACCGTCACCTTGATGGCCCTGTGCAGTGTGGCCACCTGAGGGGGCGTGGTCAGGACATTGATGGTCAGGGTCAAGCTCTTACCTGGAAAGGAAAAAAAAGGTGAAATGGCACTGTAAAAGTTAACAAATGTTCACAAGGGTATTAAAATTAATTAAACGCGATAAAAAAATAAAACTACTCATCCATTTTACTTAATAGCTCAACTTGATTTGCTTTCCAATGTCCCTTAAAGGGTTATTATTACACCTTTCAATGCTATTTGTTAGCCAGTCTATGGAGTTTTCAATTGTTTGTTAGCATTAGGCTAGCAGATATTCCAAAGGCAAAGTTGTGCGGCTTGTTTTGAATACGCATCATGAAATTCTCTCTTTATTTTGACAGTAAACTTTATCTCGGAGCGGCAATAAACAGCTTGAAGCCTCTTGAACTACCAAGTTTCAGTGACACATACATTATTATTTAGCTTTCCTTCTACCTCTGCCGCTGCGACCGACGAAGCGGAGGTCGTTGAAGTGGGCGTGTCCCTGCCTCATGATAGCCATGGCATTGCGTAACTCGGCGCTGCTGTTGTCATCGTTTCCCGCCATCAGCGTGACCACGGCGCCGTCTGGCACGTCGTTGCCCAGGGACACTACCTGCACGATGGAGGAACATGTCACATGACATACTTTGTCGTTATCAACATGATTACCAGAGGATAATGATGCTAAACCGTGCTAACTCTCCTTACCTTTGCATAATAGTGCTTCAAACAGTAAATCTTGCGATATAATATGGAGGTGGTTATTATGTAAATTAGCCCACTGTTACATCACAGTAGGGCGGAATGCAGAAAAGCTCACTCACACTTTTTACATTTCCAGATAATCAGATAACTAAAGAATGACGTAGTTGTTTAATTTCCTACATAATGGATGTGCAGGCACTCCAGATAAGTCCCATTGAAATGCAGGATCGTGCTCACAGTGAAAGGTCGAGGCAAGGTCTTGTTGCACCTCCAGTGATGCGGCAGGCTGCTGCACAGGAAGTTGGGGCTGTCGGTGGCCACTAGGCCTCTGGGGGACGCTGTTACACGTTCGCGTGAATAGCACTCTTCGGTTTCGTCCAGGTCGAGGTTCGACGCAGATCGGTGCTTCATCGCAGCATCTGATTGACAACCACACAAAATGTATGAATTATATTCTTATAATATTACTGTATATATGTTAAATGAAAAGCTTGCTTGCAAACACGATTTTTAAGTGGTATGGTAGGTATATTTCCTTTGATATCTAACATTTCCCATGAATAAGATTTCAACATTTTCCTCAATGTTTCTACGATATATCTTATTTTCAATAGAATAAGATTTTGCTCTCAAAAAAGAAGATTTTAACCCTAAAAAAGTACTCAAGACTTGTTTCACCTAAGACTTTTTATTTAAAAAAAATATATACTTAATATTAGGAAATAACACTTATTTTTTAAATGTATTTTCTTTGAAAACAGATTTATAAAAGAAAAATATATATATTTACCGCACGCATGCTTCCGGCCCTTCTATTTTACGTCATCAAAGCGCGCCGGGATTTCGCTTAAACGTAAACACAACACAAACGACAACGACGACTTGCTGGACAACTTTACTTTTTGGTGAGTTTTACTGATGTCTTCCTCTATTTGTCCTTCGTTGCTTCCCTCTGCCGCTATGTCTTTGTCTTCGTCTGGCTTTTCTTCGTGTTTTTTTTTTGTGGAGCACTGATGACTCTTTAACCGCAGTTTTTGAATACAGGGGAACCGTTTTTATTATTCAGATTTTACTACCGGTGGGGATGCAGTGCGGTTAAAACACCTGCCAGTGTGTGTGTGTGTGTGTGTGTGTGTGTGTGCGTGTGTGTGAGCGTGTTGTCTCAATACTGTTGTCCTAAATTGTTGTTTTTGGCCTCAGTGTGGTATTAATGATAACAAAAGAAAATCGCCCAAAAATGTGGTTTAGGTTTATTTTTGTCAACTGTGGTGGGGGGAAAATGTTGCCAATTACACTACATGTGTCGTGTTTAAAATCTGTGAGATTGATGAAAATGTGATGTTCTAAAAATATGTTTTTATTTAGTATCAGAGTTTGTGATTGGTCGACAGAGGTCACATGGCTGGATCGACCGTCGCCAGCTCCCGAGAACGTCCTGCTGCATCCAGGACCAGTTTCATACCCGAGATACAGGGCATGATGTATGAGTACAACACACACGCACAAAAACACACATTCAATCTCAGTTTCACACACTTTCTCTCACACACGGACGGTCACACTGACCTGTGTAGAGTGTGTGTCCGGTGGCACCAAAGAGACTGTTTGAAGCCATGACAGCCTGTTGATGAGCACGACACACAGCAACACGTGGTCACACGCCACGATACACAAGGAAGGCATCATACGCACTCCAAAATGAAATGCTTCAAGTGGCACTATTCCCATTTCTGTGCTCTCAAATGGGAGGTGCGTCATTGAAGCGTAAAACATGTCCACTCCATGCTGAGTCATCAAATATCATTTGAAAAGTTTGTATGATTAAAAGGAGAAAAGGATACGTTTTATCAAAATGTTGATATGGATTATATGGATTTTGCTTTTAATACAAAATATTTAGAACCGGGAAGAATGCGTTTATAATAGTAGTGTCACAGAAGTGAAGATGTACATGAACACATTTATTTTATGCAAAAGATTGTTTTAAAAAAACTTATTTTCTAAAAGACACCACATGCTGCTGCACCCAGTTGCTGTGTGTGTGTGTGTGTGTGTGTGTGTGTGTGTTACTCACCTGGTGTGTCGTCGGTGGTCAGAGACGCCTGCGACCAAGTCAACCCCAAAACCGAACCCCAAGCCTCAGCGTGAACCTCTCAACCTCAAACCCAAGTCCCTCTCAGCTGTGTGATTGATAGCTGCCGTTGGCCAATCACGGCACAGAGGAGGCGGGCCGGGGAAAGATGAGAATGGATGTCCGAGGATGTGGTTTTCACTTTTGTGGCTTGTCCTGGAACTGCTTTCTCGACATGCAAATGGGAGGTTTGTCCAAATGTGGCTGACTCACCTGTGCGTGTGTGTGTGTGTGTGTGTGCGTGTGCACGTGTGTGCCAGGTTTGCCCTGGGAGACGCTCGCAGGCCGCTGCACGAGACAGCAGCTCTGGTTCAGGACATTGTGCATACGCAGCTCATCACCATGGTAATGCATTGTTTTATACACGCACACACACACACATTTTGTGTAATCGAAATGTCTTCATTTATTTTCCATTGTTTCTTAAGTTTCTAAAGGTTTTGTGAATTTTTTTCCCAAAAAAAACATCTATATAAAGAAAGTCAAACATTTCAAAATGTTGCATTCAGACATGTGCACTCACTGTTGCCCCAAGAGGAAGAGAGTGGTACTGCAAGACCAGACTGCTCTTGTGATTTTGCGGCTTTCAAATGCAACATTTTTACATAGCAAAAGTTGTTTGTGATAACAATAGCTTGGGACTTTCCACATGACTTAAACGTTTGACTTACTGATCAGCTCCATCAGGCCAGTGAGGGTGCCACACTTCGGGGGTCAAGGGTCATCGCCGTGGAGGACATCCTTTTTCTGATGCGCAGAGACAAGGTCAGCACAGTAAACACTCACATATCATGTGGAACACTTGGGAAAATAACCTTTTTCTTGGGAAATGGGACCTTTTTTTTTGGAGGAAGAAAAATATTTTTCCCCCTGGAAAAAAAATGACGTCCATAATGTGAGATTTTAAAAAAAGTAAAAAATTGTGATCGTAAAAAAATCGTAAAAAAAAAAAAAACCTTGGGAAAATACTTTCTCTGACAAAAACGTGGGGGAAAATATTTTTCAATTTTTTTTCCTGGAAAAAATCAGTCTTAGAAACATATTCTCTAAAAATAATAATAATAATAATGTGGAAAAAAAATCCAGGGAAAAACATTTTCTAAGAAAAAAAAATTTGGGGAAAATTTATCTTAAGGAAAATTTGCAAGGGGAAAAAACTTTTCTTTTGAAAAAAATTCTACAGAATTTTATTTTTTCCAGAAAAAAAATCTCTTCTTAAAAAAAAATATTCTAGGGAAAAAAAATTGAAATTTAATTTTTTTTCTTGAATTTTTTTTTTAATGACTGCTGTATGTGGCAAGAAAATAAAATGTATTCTCTTTTCTTGATTAAAAAATATGACCCAAAAAATGAAGCAACTTTTTTTTCACCTTCTCAAAAAGTCAGACTTTTTCATAAGTAATTAATTGTTGGTAAGACGTGAATACATTTTCGCGTGTGCGTGCGTATGTGCAGAGGAAGGTTTCGAGGCTGCTGAAGTATCTCCAGTTCCGAGATTACAAATCGAAGCTTCTGAAGGGTCTGGACGACGACGACGGAGTCGAACAAGGTCGGCCTCTCGAGACTTTTTTCCATGAAATCGTGAATCCTCAATAATAATAATCAGAAGGATTTGGGACGAAGGCGCGGGGTCGTCGGGCACGGTCGCCGGGGGCAACCAGCGCCGCCAGCGTCTGGCTCAGGATTACCTGCTGTGGTTGGACCACACCAGCGAGCTGGTGTCGCTGGCCGAGCGGCAGGAGGTGGACCCCGTCAAGCAAGAGAGGCTGGAGGTGGTTGCCGTGGCGACGCACCCTTGGCATCTTGTTTTGGGATTAGGATTCTAATGGTGGTTATTATGGGATTGCAGCGTTTGGAGCGTCACAGCAGAGCCATGGACCAGACGCAATACGCCGAATTCTGTGAGAGTCGACAGCTCAGCTTTGGTAACTCGTTTTTGTTGTGTCGTAACATCTTGACATATTTCATCATCTAGACTCTAATATTAGGTGATTTTTTTCTTTCAATTACATGTAATATTATTTGAACCTACTTTAAGTCCAGTTTGTGTGTGCGTGCAGCCAAGAAAGCGTCCAAGTTTCGCGACTGGCTGGACTGCAGCAGCCTGGAGCTCAAACCCAACGGTGTCGCCATGGAGATCCTGTCCTACCTGGCTTATGAGACCGTCGCCCAGGCAACCGCATCATCCATCCATTCATCTATCCAAACATACCTTGAAATATTTTTTTTTTAAAAAGTTCTCCTGCTTGCAGATTGTGGACTTGTCTCTGCTCGTCAAGCAGGAAATGGTGGCAAAGACCAACGCCGTCACTCATGTCATCTCGGCCAGCCACATACACTACAACACGCATGTTGAGGTTCACTCACGCGCACGTGCACAACACACACACACACAGCTGGAGTCATGTCTTTCTTTTCTATTTTATTATTTGTTTTTCTGAGGTCAACTTTGCTTGTTGTCCGGCAGGTCAAGAAAGAATCAGACTCCCCCGAGGCCACGCCTCCCTCCACTCCTGGCTCCTCCCACTCATCCAAGCCCCTCCTCCAAGGCAACGGAAGCCTGGACGGGCGAGCGCGGCAAAGAAAACGCAAAAAGGTCACAACCAAAGATCGAGAAATATCTCACAAGTTATACTATGAGAAAACTGTAAAATATTTATTTTGAGATTATTTTTTTTTCAAACTTGATTTTCACTCAAAATCTAGTTTTGAGGAAAAACATTTAAACTAAAATCTTACTAAAACACTCACTTTTTGAACAAAAAAATAACCTTTTTCTAGATCTTAAAAAAAAAAATATATATTTCCTGTGACTATTTTTGAAGAAAAATGTAAAAAAAATAAAAGCATACGACCTGACAAAATATTTTGAAAAAAAATAGAAGTTGCTCTCAACAAATTTCTTAAAAACTTTCTAATTGAATATTCTAAAAAAAAATTTTCATACTGAGTGACCCAAAAAAAAGCTTAAACAGAAATAACTTTCATGAAGTAATTTTCCCAAGATTTTTATGCCCCCCCCCAAAAAAAAATCAATTTGTAACAACACAACCCCCCCACCAAAATGTGTACGGTAAAGATATTTTTTTCCCATGTCCATAAATGTATTAATTCATAAGACTTTCAGAATTTGTATTTGAAAATGTGTTGTTGCAGAGCTGTCCTGCCACAGCAGAACCTCCGAGCGGCGCCATCCAACTTTGTCACATCCGAGAGGCCATCAGAAGATACAACTTCAGACACACCGTACGCGCTCGTGCACGTTTGCATTCAAATGGATTTCCGTGTCCACACGTGTGATCAAACTTTTGTTTCCGTCAGAGCGCCTACAGGAGGAGTGGGATGTCTTACCTGGCCTGCTGATCACCACGCACCGTTTTTTTTTTTTTTGGTCTTTATTTTCTTTGTTCAGTGGACATCACTCACCGTACACAATTTGGCGTTGCCAAAATAAACTTTATTGGTCACTAACACAAAGACGTAGAACACAGCGAGCTCACGTTGACGGTTTTTATTTCATACACTGTTTAAAAAAAAAAAATGCATTCACTGTTGCTCAAAGCTTTTGAGCGCTGTTGACCAGGCCTTCTCGCTCCGTCACAAGTTCTCCGTAGCGCTGCTGGAGCTCCCGCTCTCGATCCATCTGACGCTCCACGTCCTCACGCAACGCCTAAAGCACACACACCATTAATATGCTAATAAAAGTCTATTGAAAAAAATATTGTGTGTGTGTTAGTGACCTCCAGCCTTCTGGGAATGGCCATGTCTTCTTGTTTCTTTAGCTGACTGAAAGTCTCCAGCTCCGTGGCCGCTTGCTCCACCTAGTGTACAAAATAAGTATAACACTGAAAACCAGTTTTTAGGCTTCAGATGCATTGTGGGACATGTATGCTGTTGGCAATCATGCATTTTTTCAAAAATGTCCACTAATTGATACTTTTATATTTCGTTTTGAGTTTTCGTAATTAACAATTGCCAACACAATCATTGAGCTCATTTCCTCATCCCTAAAAGGGTGGTTGGGTTTTTTTTTTTTTTTTTTTTTTGGGTGGGTGAAGGACATGAGGAGTTCGGAGGCCGACCTGCTCCCACAGTTCGTTGTGCTGCTTGAGGAGGCCGAGCGCTCTGGACTGGAAGCCCCCCAGGAGGATCTTCAGCTTCTTCTCCAGTTTGGCCGCCTTGCGTGCCTCCGCTGTCATGTGACTGCGGTTCACCTGCACGCCACGCAAAAGAAAACACCATCAGTAGCAAAATACACAAAAAGACATTTTCTTTGGGGGCGGGCGGAATAAAAATGTCTAAAAAAAAATGTGAACTTTATTCCAACGGGGGAAAAAAATTACATGACTTTTTCCTTAAAACAACAAACCAAAAAAATGAGTTGTGGAAGACAAGATAAAATGTATTAATAAACATAAGACTTATTTTCTGAATGTGTTTTGTTTTTTGACAAAATTTTGTCTCAAAAAACAAAACATCTTTCTATGGCAAAAAAAAAGATTCAGGTAAAAACAAAGAAAAAAAATGTTTAGATTTTTTCCATTTGATTTTTCCTGAATCTTTTTTTTCCCCAAAGATAATTAGAAAATATTTTTCTGTAAAAACCTGACTTTGGGGAGAAAAAACAACAATAAAATAAAATTTATTCTAAAAACCATGAACTTTGGTTTTACTTTTTCTTATTACACCTTTTTAAAAAACAAAAGAGGAAAGAAGACTTTCTGTAACAAAAAAAGGCTTTTCAAACTTAAAACTCCTGCCTGGCCCAAAAGTCAAAAAAACATTTTCCTTGAAAAAAAAACAACATTTCTTGGGGGCTTTCCCTCAAAAACTCTATACTGGGAATTCATAAAAATAAAAACAAATTCAGCTTCCCTGAATTTGGATTTTTTCTCTCTCTAAAAAAATAACAAAAATCAGGGGCGTTGCATGCGGCTTACTTCAAGTTTCTTCTCCATGCTCTCAATTCGCTCCTTCTTGTTGGCCATATTGTAGCGGGTGTATCTGTTTTGTCCCGGCAGGTACAACACCTGCAGCACGCACACGCGGCATTTGTAAAAGTCTGGCGGCGAACGCCGACGTCAACGTGGAGGCGGCCTGACCTGGCTGTAGCATTCCTCCCACACTTGGCAGTAGGCCTCCATGCCGAGATCTCCGTGGCCCATGCCCGCCTTCACCACCTCCATCTCGGCCGCCAAGATGGCTTTGGCCTGAACACATCAAAACATTCATTTGGATTGATTGATTTTAAACTCTTTCACTGCCATTGACGGCGATGGACGTCAAAGAGGTCAAAGTTTCAAGTTGGTGAGCTTTTTGCTTCTACAATTTTGTTTATCTTTCAAAGTGTTCTCTAAACTTAATTTCTAAGCCTCTCTTTTTTTTTTTTTTTTTTTTACAGTTTTTTAAAAAAAAAATCTTTATTGAGCTTTTATTTAATTCAGTTGAAATAAAGAACAAAGATGAATCCAGTGAAAATAAATGACAAATTTCATGCAACGACGGCGCAAAGAGGAGAGTGGACCTTGTCCATGTCGTCGGTGCTGACGGTGTTGTAGGCGTGGCCGTCCAGGTAGGCGATGTGCAGGGCGTTGTTGGAGGCGGAGGCGGGCCCGCGGGCTTTGACGCGCTGCAGCTGGCCGGCGGCCGTCGGATGGTGAAGGCAGTCGTAGTGCATCATGGTGATCATCTCCCGCTTGACCAGCTCGTCGGCCACCTGCAGGTCATTCAGCGCCTCCATGGGCGGACGCAGCACCGACTCGTTCACCTGGCGACGCCCGCGCACACACACACACACACACACACACACACACACACACACACACGCACACACACACACACACACACACACACACACACACACACACACACACACACACACACACACACACACACACACACACACACACACACACACACACACACACACTTGTATGATGCTTGTGTGTACATCAAGTAGCATGTTAAAGATTTTTCCGTGGATTCTGTTGTGGAGTTGAGTAGAGAAAGGCATGCAGAGAAAAAAGGAAGCGGGGGCCGTGCGCAACCCCGTTTGACGCAACAGCTTGGTGAAACTGGAGACAAAGCTGAAGGTAATAATACGAGGTCTCATTTTCTGGGGTTTTACTATCATTGTGGGGACATTTTGGTGGTCCCCACGAGTCCAAAACTCTTTTTAAGGGTCAAAACTTGTTTGTAGAGTTAAGGTTTGAATTGGATTTTGGTTGAGGTAAGGCAGTCTGTTATGATGGTTAAGGTCAAGGAAATACATTGTGTCAATGAGATGTCCCCACTAGAAACGGAAACCCAACGTGTGTGTGTGTGTGTGTGTGTGCGTGTGTAAAACGTTACCTCAGTGGGTCTGGGCAGGCTCCTTTGTACAGCGATGTGTCGCAGCTTGAGCTCCTTCTCCCTCTCCGCATCGCGCTGGGCCTGAAAAGCACATAATACACGCACACATCAACACGGCGAGCATCTGACAGAACCCAAGCGCGACGTAAACCAATGTTGGTGCATCTGAAAGCTTTTGTGTTCTGTAAATAGTCGTGTATTCCCACTAGCAGTGTGTGTGTGCGTGTGCGTGCGTGCGTGCGTGCGTGTGCGCGCCGACCTGCTTGCGCGACTCCACGTCGGAGGCGTCCTCCACGTAGCCAACCTCCATCTCGGTCTCTTCCAGTTCTTTCTCGGCGTTTTCGGGCAGGACGATCTCAAAGTCGTTTTTGGGCACAGGAAGTGACATCAGACCCTGCCGCAGCTGCTGCAGACTTTCTCGTTGCTGTCGACAAACGCAACAAGTCACTCAGCAGCATCCACAAATTGCTGAACAGTCCCCCCCCCCCAGAAAAAAACGATTTACTTAAAAAAAAAAAAACATCAAAGTAAAATAAAAATAAAAAGTCTCCCCCCCGCCCTCACCAGATGTTTTGCGAAGGTGGGGTCAGCCAGCTGCTCCTCGCTGTTGATGTTGAGCTTGTCCCTTAGTGGCGTGCGTGCAGGTGTCAGACCAGGCGTGGTCGGCCCCCGTGGGGTCAACGTCACAGCCGCTTGCGGGGTCATGCCCTCCGACCCTTGGCCCTGCCCGGGAGTTCTGTGGACGACGACGCGCTGAACATGATTGGGGCAAGGCCACGGCGGGTGCGGGCGGAGGCGCGCTTGCCGGCGGTTACCTGAAGGGGGTGCTGAGCACGGTGTTGGGGGTCTGCACTTGCTGCCGTTGGGGCGTGACGCCGCTGAAGTCGCTGTCGTGCAGCGGCGTGTTCAGGCCACCCTTGAGTGGCGTATCGATGTTGGTCAGCGCCATCAGATTCTGAGCTTCCTGGGAGGATGCAAATGTCAAATGGGATTTGAGCTTTGAATACGGAAATCATTATTGTTAGTTTCCCTTTTATTATTTCAAGTCATGTTCAAGGGTTCAATTCAGTAACATTAGGATGTCAAATTTGGGGTTTAAAAGATGGGTTTAGGGTTTCAAATTTGTGTTGTAAACTAGGGTTAGGGTTTCAAACCCCGCATGGTGTTTCACCGCAAGGTTGGGGTCTAGAGGTTAAGGTTTCAAATTCAAGTTTCAAAAACATTTTAGGGTTTTAAACAAGAGGTAAGGTTAGTTGGGGTTTCAAAATTTGGCTCGGGATTCAAATTAGGGGTTTGAGCCTAATCTAAGGTTTCAAACGAGATTTGATTAAAAAAAAAAGAGTTTCAGACATCAATTTGAAATTAAGGTTTAAAATTGGGGTTTCAAGAACAGTCTAAGGTTTTAAGCAAGTCTTATGGCTTCAAATTAGGGTTTCAAGTCTGGACTAGCGATTCAGACCAGGATTTAGGGCTGTGCGATATGGCCTAAAATTTACATCACGGTATAAACTGCATCCCTTCACAGTAACGGTATATAATTAGTGGTTTTTTTAATTTAATAAATAATTTTCTTACTGGTTTGCATAGTCTATAGAAGCTAGCGTTCATATCGCCCAGCCCTACCAGGATTATGGCTTCAAATTATGGTTTCAAGGCTCTTAGAATTTCAAAATAAGGGTCGAAGCCACGCTTCAAACAACAGCTGGGTTTTCTAATTAAGGCATCAAACAAGTGTTAAGGTTTCAAATTGGGCTTCCAAGACATTAAAGCTATGAAAGAAGGTTTCAAATGAGAATTTGAAGCTTGGATTAGGGTTTTAAATCAGGGTTGTGGCAATTAGGGTTCAAATCAGCATCTTGGAATGAGACGTGGAAGCCGTGAGCTGACCTGCATGATCCTGTCCTGAGCGGCGGGCGTTCGCGGCGTACGCAGTCCGGCGTTCATGTTGTTGGTGATGCTGTACTCGGACAGCAACGTGGAGGAGGCGCCGTTGGCGCTCTCGCTCTCCTCGGCCGCCTGGCGGGCCACCTCGCTGGCCACGCCCATCTTCACCACCTCTTCCAGTTCGGCGTCGCTGATCTGTCGGGAGGGACGACCACATTGTCACCGTATCGCATGTGGGCACTTTCGAACCCTAACACGAGCCTTTATGCTCAATCCGGTGCAAGCATTTCCATGTCTCGATTCACGTGCTAGCTGAAATAAAACCGTTAGCATCGGGTTGTTACCTGCGGCGCGGGCAGGACCAGCTTGGAGCGCTTTTTGGTGAACTCGGCCACGCCGCTGGTCTGCAAGATGGCGGAGGGCAGGTCGCTCTCCTTCTTCTTCTTGATCTTCTGCTTGTCCTTCTTCCGGTCTCGGTCCTCGCGCTCGCTGCAGAGCGACGACAAACGCGCGGCGTGAGGCTAACACGCTAATGCCTGCAAAGTGCTAACGCTTGCCACAGTGACTCACTTGCGCAGCTCGCCATCCAAATGCTGCTGGCGGAGACGCTTGAAGTTGGGCGCCAGTGGGTCGTAAAGCTCCATGCTGGTGTCGTAGAAGCCCTGAAAGCAGACAAAATGGCCGCTCAGACATTATGCGCCTGTCAACGCACACAATGCAGGACGGTGAACCCCCAGAGTTGGATACAATCTTGGAGTTTATTGGGAGTGGGGAATATTTGGGGTTTTAACTCTTTGACTGCCAGACGTTTTCAGAAAAGGGATGCCGTGGGTGCCAGCCGATTTTAAGCATTTTGACTGATCTTTCAAGGTCCATATAAAATTATGTGTTTGGACTGTGGAAACACACATACTACCAAATGAAAGATTGGACTCTCATCTTTCATCAGAAAAAAAAAGTTTGTTTCTACCGTTTTTCAGTAATCAACAATAGAAAATGGTTAGTTTCACCTCTGTTCTGAAACAAACGTCTTTTAACGTCTTTGGCACTCCTCCATAGGATTTTACTAAACGTTACTTAACGTTTTTGGCAGTCAAAGAGTTAACTGCTAAAATCAGCAATTGGAAACCTTTTTAGACATTCTACGACAGCATTTGAAAATTTTCTGCTAGTCACGTCGGGGTTCGGCCCCCTCAAATCACGAAGGTTCACTGTAGTAAGAATTCAAAGTGATAGTGATTTACAGCGGCAGGTTTCTTCTCAAAGGGGATTTCGGCATTGTAGTCCACTCCTCGCTTCTTCTTCCTTTTCTTCCCGATGCGGATGCCCGCCGCTCGCAGCTCTCGGCGCTTCTGCAGCGCCGCCAAACGCCTGCACGAGACGGAACGTACACGGTGAATATTGGACGAGAGCGAGGAAAAGATCAACAGCTCGATCGGATGCAAACGTGACCTAGCTTCCTCGAGCTGCTTCTCTCTGGCCTTCCTTTTGGCCTTCTTGCCCTGCGTGTTGGCCAGGCGAGCTCGGGCCTCAGAAAGCATCTCCAGTTCATCTGCAAACATTTCAAAAGGTCCATCACTGACAATCAAACACAACAACACTCAGAAAACATCAAGCCAGATTAAGTCAGGCTTCAAACAAGGGTTACATTTTCAAGACAATGTATTGATTCAAGCCAGGGTTGGCGTTTCAAAGTAGGCTTTATAAACAAGAGTCAAGGTTTCAAACAAGGATTAAAGATTTAAATTAGGGTTTAAAGAGTGGGTTGGGTTTTCGGATAATAATTTAAGAGTCTGGGATTGGGTTTCAAGAGTTATTTTTTTAATGAGGGTTTAAAGTCAGAGTTTGGGTTTCAGATTATGGCTTGGAGTCTTAGTTAGGGTTTTAAATTAAGGTTTAGAGGATGTGGTTTCAAACAAGAGTTAGAGTAACAAGCCAGAGATTTTGTTTGAAAGTAAGAGTTCCAATGTAGGGCTTTAAATCTGGACAAGGATTGTCCTCATATACATTTTTTTCTGTCTTTTCAAAGAATACCAGAAGCCACGAAGTTCACGCCCACCTTCTCACGACAGGAACTCAACATTGATAAAAATGGTTCCTAGCCACTAGTGAGGTTTGTGCACCTTCATCCATGTCCACGGGGTCCGGCCTAGCTGGTTTGGTCTCAGGGTTGGGGTCTATCTCTCCCGGCTTCAACTTCCTGGGGTCCTCTCCCACTTCCTCCTCGTTGTCTCTCTGTGCTGCCTTGTCACTAAAAATCACACATAGCGTCAAACGCGTCTCGACGAGAGTCGTGCTGGTGTCATGTGGCGCGGCGGACAAATGCGAGCGTACAGCAGGTATTCGTAGTGCTCCAGACACTGGGCGGCCGTACGTCCTATGATGGGGGCGATAGTTCTCCACTGGGTGGGCATCAGCTTGGCCAGGTGAAGAAGTTTCTCCTCCTCTTCTCGGGACCACTCTGTTTTTTTAATGCTGGGGTCCAGCCACTCGTACCTGAGGACAAAACAGAGACAGTACGTGATGTTAGTATGTGATATTATATTACATACTTAAAAGTGGTGGGAAGGACAAACTCACCATCGGGCTTTGCATTGCTTTGCTGACTTGCGGTGGAGCAATGAGGCGATACGGGACCACTGATTTTTGCCATATTTCATAACAGCTGCCTTGAGGATTTCATCCTGGAATTCGCAGATTCATGAATGATTAATATTTGCATCAGATCGGATTCCAAATTGGCCTAAATATCATTTGTGCTCAGTGATAGTACATTCTTGAATCCAGCCCAGTGAGCATTGACATTATCAAGGAACCTGTAATATTTGTTGCATCTTTTTAGCCACTTTCTCCCTAAAAATGTATAGTCAATATTCTAACGTATTTTAACGCATTAATAATGTTTGCTCATTCCTGCTCTACAATAACATGCAACATTAACCTTGCACAGTATAGTGGTTGTAATTATTTGGATCCACTTCAGTAACTCATACTCATGACGTTAGTTGACTAATTTTCTAGGCTGGCATAAATAAGAATAATAGCGCATTATAAGACATCGATCTCCTGAACTTTGTAGCTAGCTTGTAGCTATGTGGCGCTATTCTGCGCATTTATTTAAAGCTAGCGGAGTTAGCACGAAGCTAGCCAAGTTAGCCGTGCCAACGCGTACCTCCGTATTGCGCCAAACGCCTCCTTTAATCATAATCCGCGGCATCTTGGCGGCTTTGTTGTCTTCTTCCTTTCTTCCACAAGAAACAAAGCAAGTGAGGGCGCAAAAATATTAAGAAATTAAAACCCGCAGCGCGCAACGATCGGCTGGAAGACGAACGAGTCGACCGCTCACGACAAACAGGAAACGTGCCACTTTCTTTCTTCGGCTTGGAAAGAGGACAGTAATTAGACGCTTCATGGGGAACTACTGCCCCAGCAGGACAAATGGGAAATGACAACAACAGTCTTGTGCAGTGAGTGGGCAAGCAAGGTTTCAACTTGGGCCACTAAAATGTGAATGTAAAATATGGGAATAATGTATTTCAGTAATAAAAACAAATCCTTAAATTATATTAATTGTAGCTACTATTGTTTACTTTCGAAAACTAGATACACACAATTTTGGTACAGTACACTTTTTTTTTTTACAGTATTTGTTATATATATTTAACTACGAATATTATTGGATTTTTTTTTTAATTGTTGCGAAGTTAGCTATTTTTAGTGTTTAGTGTCATGTATTTATTTTTTGACTTGACCAGTCATTCAATGCATCAATTACATGCATCTATCACATTTCATTTATGCTTATACATTTAAATCGGAGGGAAAAAAACTCAACACAGTGTCTGGCATGATAATGTATTTATTTCAAGATACATTTGACCCATTGCACACAAATGATACCAGACTACAGGCACGTGTGCTTTTTCCCCTACACGTTAGCACGACACAGAGAACACGTCAACATCCAAATGAGCACGGACATGCACAAACCAGGCCCCGGAATGATCGCTACGAGAGACGAGCAGTGAGTGATGATGTCATAGAAGAGTGGACGCAACCAAAAACAGAAGGACATGGAGGGGGGCTAATAGCTACAATATTAACACTGAGCACCATAAAAAACAATAAATAATTTTCATATGGACAATGAAATATTATCATAAACATATACTGTATATTCTTTATAATCTGCTCACTTTCTTCATTGGATAAGAAGCACACAATTTCACACAAACGCATTCATACGTTCTCAGTGTTACAATAGTGTGTGTGCGTGTGTGTGTGCGCGTGTGCGTGTGCGTGCATGAGCAGGGACACACGGGATGGTCTACAGGTGATGCTTAGCTTGTTGGGGGATCACATGCAGACTGATATGTACAAGTTCAGCTCGTAGCCATGAAGCCCCTCCCCCTCGCCTTGCTCCGTCCCGCCCTCCCTGCCTCCCCCTTCGCACGCCCTGCGCTCTATTTCAGGTCGCCGGCGTCGCCCTGGATGGTCTTCTTGATGCGCAGCAGCATGGTGGTGAGCCACTGGTCCAGGCGGGACACCGAGTCAAACTCCTTGACGGCCTCGGTGAACGCCTCGCTGTTCTGCTCCTCGTGCGCATCCAGAAGTTTCTGTGTGCGCCAGCCGCCACAAGGCCGGGTCAGAATGATGCAAATCGTGAGCACAATTCACATTTCAAGCACAAGGTCTCGTTTTCATTTCAGACACATTCGTGCACCATATAAGGAAATCAATACATGTCCAACATCATATTTGACACGCACAGGTCAGTATATTAGGTACACAATGATGTAGTACGGCGGTTCTCAACCTTTTGTCAGTGACGATGATGGCTGTGAAATATTTTCTAAGCCAAGTACCCCCTAACCAACGCAAATCATTTTTGGGTTAACAGCAAACATACAGCAAGAAAAAGTCAACAAATCCGTCTTACCTTTAACAATTTCAGCTCTCTTGAGTCTGAGAAAGCGGGGAACATTTCCTCATACTTCTCGATGGCCAACTGCAAACACACAGTTGGATGTAAATATAAATATTCAGGTCATAAACATAGTAACAGATGGAGCAAGGTGTGTGCGTGTCGTGGTTGGTTGGCGCGTGACCTTGGCGTTGAGCTCGTCCACGATGAAGTGACACAGCGAAGCCTTGAAGAAATACTCTTTGGCGTTGTACTTCAACAGCGGATTGTCCATGGTGCTCATGGCCACCTGACACAAACACACGCTGAACGCTTGATTCGGCCTCTTGCGATCCCATCAAAATCCGTCACCGTTTTCCTGCAGAGGTCCTGTCTCATGCAAATGAGCCGCTGCTCACCCCCCCAGGCCCCCGCCATTGTCAACTTCCAGGCACCATCAGGAATGATTTGTGAGTTCAGATTATTATCAATCAATGGCTTTCAACACAAAGGCCAGTGAGTGTCAAAAATCCAAGGGTACCATGCACAGTGCCCAGTGGCGCTTTTCTACACCGTTTCCAAATGAGCATATAAAGGCTGGTTTCTTCGCAGTAGTAGTATGAAAGAGGTTTGAGTTCGGGCTTGCACGAAGCTTCGATGGCGCTCGCTACCTGTTCATAGATCTCGATGGCCTTCTGGTACTGCTCCAGCTGGGCGCTGTAGTGTCCCACCTTCAGCAGACACTTGTTGGCCGAGCTGAAATGACGCAAGCGCAAAACAATCGCAAAGTGAGGGCCTTTTTTGTGTGTTCGCTACGCTTACCGCAACGCCTGGAAAAGTACCTGTTTGACTCCTCCCCTTTGTAGTAGTCTGCCGCCTGCTCGTAGTGGGCGATGGCCTGCGGGACGCAAATGTCCCGCGCATGACGCACATATCATATGAATGACTGCATTTGGCGCTTTTACCTTCTCAATGTCGACCAGCTCCGACTCGTAGATCTCCGCGATGGTGATGTGATGTTTGGCTGCGATGGTGAAGCGACCCTGCAGGTGACGGACACACCATAATGTTAATCGTATTTCATTTGAATGCCGCAACTACTGTACAAAACATCAACAATGGAGACAAATGAGCTCTTTATTGAAACTATGATACGAAATTTTGTGTGAATGACATAAATCAAATTGATGTCATCTACTTGCTAGCTTAATACGGTTTGAAAATACACGCCCAAATCAATGCAAAAATATTCATCTATTGTAACCTTTTTTATTATACCAAATATCAAAATGATGATTTTGAGAAATATTGGACATATTTAGCAGTAAACTTGACACCATTTTATTTTATTTTTTTTAAACGTTTAACAGTTTATAATGACTATTTTTTTTGGTTTGTCAGGCACATACTCTAGATTCATTCACTGACATTTATTTGAATAGGTACACAATCACCACAATTGATTTGTAAAATAATAATAAAAAAACACTTAAAGACGATTACAACCTAATTCACTGTTATTACATAGTAATTACATAGGAACAGCAAGCGTAACCCACAAGCCACCTATTCATCCATCCATCCGCTAATTTACCATGCATCGATCTGTAACTGTCGTTTTATGACAAAATTGAAACCCTAAGGCAAATCCTAATCACCACAAATCTGTAATGGGTTCCACATTCCATTTAGGAAACTGTTTTGAAGGGCTTATCAATTAGCGTGTTAAGGATTTATTGAATACAAAAGAGTATTTAATTAAATATTTTATTAAGACTAAATGCACTGTTATTACACAGTAATAACATAGGAATAGCAAGCATAGCCTACAATCCACTCATTCATCCATCCAATCATCTGTACCTGCTGTTTTGTGACAATTCTTTAATCATTATTGAATGAATTATAAACAATTAACAACGCATTTAGCCTTACACAGACCCCGAAGACAAGACAAAACATACAAATGCACGCTATGCCACGCATACGGTCACATGGACACTCACCATGTCGGTGTAGATGTCAATGGCTTGATTTAGACAGTTGATGGCCTCTGCAGGGAAAGCGAGACGGAACGTTTACATGTGCTTCCCGTCCGCACATGGCGGCCAAGTGACGTTGACGAAGATTGCGTTTCTCACCCTGTGGGTCGGCCTTCTTGTAAGAGTTGCCCGCATCCACGAAGCTGGTGGCTGAGTCGAGTTTGTTTTGAAGCTGCATGTGGAGCCGGGCCGCCTGGCAGAATGCGTTGCCGGCAGCTAACACACACACACGCACACACACGAGTGCTGGTTTGCTCATTAGTGTTTCTCTCAAGTTGCTAATAAGACAATTAAAATGTCATAGCTGCAACTCAAACGAGCCTGTAATAGAATACAAAGTGTAGTCGAATGTAACGCGTATTGTCGACCTTCAATTCTGCTGAGTCACGATTCATGAATGGCCGCCAAGCTAGCGGACATGTTAATGCTTCTGTCCGACGGTAGAATCGTGTGCATGTGTTTTCTCACCGCTCCAGTTCTTTGCCATCTTGAACATGTTGGCTGCTCGAGCGTACATCTCACAGGCATCCTCCACCTTGTGGTTTCCACTGTAACACGCACGTACAAACAATCACAAGTGGCCCGGGGTCATACCTTGATTTGCACAAATGTTGTTTTGACTTTCAGCTTCCATGAAGTCTTATGGGCAAACGTGACATTACGCTATAACAGACAAATGTAGACAACTGCACTTGTTTGTTTACAGTCAACCTTCAGTCAATGTGAAGGCAACATCGAGCTCTTCTTCTCTCTCGCCTCTGGAGACCTGAAGATGATATTTAATCGGAATTTGGAAGGTAGCATTTATTTTGATATATTATTTTTGTTGTTATTGTGTTTTTTAAGTGCTATAGATTTTTTAAACCAAAAATGTAGGTATAAATATTGAATAGAAGTATTGTATTATATTCCTTGAAGAGGGATGTTAATATGCTATAAAAACATATGCCATCTTTCTCACTTTGGCGCGGACACTATGTGCAAAATATCAAGTAGGTCGCATGGAAAACAGGCGTGACCCATTTCAGTGATCAGTTTTGAGGACGGCGTCTAATTACAGATCTCGTCACAGCGTTCACGTGAGAGAAAAGGAGATGGGAAAACACATTGTGTTGTCATATTAACACGAGACTCACACCACACAAAACATTAGCAATTGCTTTTAATATCATCTCAAGTGTTTCTAATTTATTCAAGAGTGTGCAACAAAATCAGCGACTTTGGTGATGTATAAATAATATCAAATGTTTAGATTCATACTTGTGAAATAATTCAGTGTGGTAAAACATGTCATCAATCATATAGTTTACAAGCAGAGTTTCATAAGAGTTTATTGGACGCATTCTCCTTATTCTCCGAAAAACGTCCAAAACGAACTTGGCCAATTATGCTAGCAGGCTAACCAAAATACGACAGGTCACGTGACACGCTCTCCCATAGCTCCACCCACTTCCACCTGCTGCGCATGCGCATCTTTTTAATCAACCGACCGCAACACACAAATAGCGACCCGACTGCGATCGTCTCCACCGCCTCTCTGCGTCTCCAGGCCGGCCCTGTCACGCTCCGCGATGGGATGAGGAGGATGGGGAGGGTGGGGTTGGGTTGGGTTGGGGGGTACACACCCACACACATCCATCCACACACACACGGTGCGTGACAGGCCCACGCAACGCGTGTGACGACGTTTAGAAATTGAAAGAACACAAAATGCCCCCGCGGGATCACATCGCTTAGATTGACAAGCAAAACACATCAAAGCGAAAAGAACGTCCTGAAATAAAAGGGCGTCGCAAAAGGAAGAATGTGCCGCATAAAGCAACACTTAACAGACGTAGACACGCACGCACACACGGACACGCGTCCAACGGCCATTTACCCGAACATTCCGCCGAGAAACGAGCCGGACGCTTTGACCTTCTTGTCGGCTTCGGCCATGAGCTGCATGGCCTCTTTCTCTTTGCCGGTGTTGTCCATGACGGTGGCCGTGGGTGGCTGTGCGCTGGCTGGCTGGCGAAGGTGAAGGTGACGGGGTGACGGCACAAAAACGGCCCGATGATGTTCCGCAGTGGAGGCGAAGGCGGGGGGCGCAGGCAAGAAGACAGACGAGCCCGCTGTGGTGCTGCTGAGGCGAAGGCGGGAGGGAGGCGGGGAGGACAGAAGAGCCGGCTGGTGCTGAGGCTGACAGCGCTCTTCTTCTACTGAAATTATATTACACTAGCCGCTCGCTATCGCCACCAGCTGGATGAAATGTGAACGGCAGAAACCCTGGGGCAGTGATTTCCGTCTAAAAGCGACAACTTGATCGGTAATATGTTTGTAGCTGTTAGTCATGGATTGTCCCTAATAAAGATTATTTGAATGATTAAAAAAAATGTATTCCATTTTGTTAAATATCTCTATGGGGAAAAAAAGAGATCATTTTTGGGGTCATTATTGCTTAATGGGTTCGTTTATGTATTGCTAAAAAGGTTAACGGTTATCAATATGAACCTAAAAATATATTTCCTACCTCTCTCAAATGGTTCCCTCATATAAAAGAATATTCCGAACATCATTATTTTGTTGAACCTTTTAATAATCATCCAAGTGGTGTTGAAGTACGATCCAGTCAAAGCAAAGAATATTGACAAAGCAAAGCATGCTCAGTTGAATTGCCCGTTCAGTGCAGACAGAAAGGCTTTTGATCATAAACATATGAAATACATGAATGGTCATTACTTGGACATGACCAGTGAATGTTGCCATTATTAGCGAGCTCAGAGATGGGCCATTCAAAAAGTTTCCCTGCGAAAAGTTGTTGAATGCAGTTGAGAGTTAGAACACAAACACTGTATAAAGAGCTGTTTTTTTTTTTTTAAACATCCTTACAAAAAAAAACACATAATAAATAACATGTGTTGGTCCTTATTCACACCATGAAGAGCTTGACTGATGGCTGTCATTGGAAAATATCATTTGACATCAAAACAAAAACATCATGCAGAACGGCAGCAACAAAAGTCCACACGGATGCCGCTTGCTACCACTGAGAACAATCAGATCTTTTTTTTTTTTTTAAAGAAATGACATCATCATTACAAATCCCCTTTGTTTGTATGCAGCAACATGACGAAAATTGATGAGGCGCTAACAGTCGATGCGACAAAGACGGCATTGGAAAGTTCCCATCTCGCGTTTTTTAAATACAGTAAGTGCGTCATTAAACTTCATGCAAAGAGACAGAGAGAAGAAAAAAAATCATTTGAACATGTGGTGCTTCCAAACATGACCGAAAAAGTAAACCCCTAAAGTTGTTCTACTGTCTTCGATTTGATTTATTCAACTGAATAAAGTGAATATTTAAAAAAAATAAAAATAAATAAATAACAGAATCCAAACATGCTTCAACCAGACACCACAAGGATGTCGCGCGTTGTTAGCGCATAAAAAAGGTTTAGAAAGGAAGCTTGGAAGGAAGGAAGAAAGAAAGAAAGGATCGTAAGCAGGAAGAAGGAAAGTAAGCAGTGCTGGACATTTATAGGTTGCTAGTTAAATACAATGGATAAATAAAGAAGTAGGTTGGTTGGTGGATGCGTTTAAGCAAACATTATAGCTAGGAAGTTAGGGAGGAACGAAGGTCTTCTGCTTGCCAGGTTGGTTGGAAGTTGGAACCTAGTATGGTGGGTTAGTAAGATGGTAGGTAGGTTGGTAAGTTTGTTGTTAGCAAACACTGAATATTGTTTAGGTTGGCAAGTCGGTCAGTCAGAAGAAACAGGAAGTTAAGTCGTAAGTTAAGATAGATAGAGAGGCTGCTAGGCTGTTTGCCAGCTTGGTTAGTTGCTTGGTTGGTTGGTCTATCGGCTGGTAGGTTAGGAAGTTGGTCCTGGTCAGCAGTAGGTAGGTCAGTGGCTAGGTAGGAATATAGAAGAATGGTTGGTCATTTTTTGGGGGTAGCAAAAAGTGAATATTGCTTAGGTAGGGAGGAAGTTAGCTAGGAATTAGGTTGGCTTGTTTGGTAGGCAGGTAGAAGGGACAGCCAGGTCAGTTAGTTGCTCACTAGGTTGGTTGGTCATTATGCTGGTCGGGTAGGTTAGAAAGTTAGCCGATGGGCAGGACTGTGGAAAAGTTGCTTGTCGGAAGGAAGGCAGGAAGGTAACCTTGGTTGATAGGTAATAATTGGTTGCTAAAAAGATGATTGAAATGAGTGGTGTTAAAGGTTGAGGTACATCAAAGTGCATGCTTGATCCAAATAAATGATTTTTAAAGTCTTCATTGCACACAAAGTAACAGTCGGACTTCCTCCACGTTTCCAGCTGCTGTCTTCACGTTGGACTTTCTTGACGTGATCGTCAGTCGTCCTCGGAGAGAATTTCATTGGGGGTGGACGGTCGGGACTTGCTGTGTCCTCGAACCTCCGGCCTCCTGTCCTGCAGGAAGTCTCGAATCTCGCCGGGCAAACGGTCAAACTTCTCCTGGAACTCGGCCTCGATGGCGCCCTGCAGCTGAATCACGCAAGCAAAGTTGAGATGAAATTGAAAGGATTCACAAAGCAGTTTGAGTCACATTTAAGATCTCTGCTTCTGACCCAGAGAAGACGTTGGATTGGTGTCGAATACTTTTGTATTATTATTCTTCTTTTGTGTAGACATCAAATATTTTTGTATGTTTCGTGTAGTATTTTTATCTCATATTTTTGTACGTTAAATGTCATATTTGGATAGTGTTATCGAATATTTTCTCAGAATGTTTTTGAAAAAAATATTCTAATCATTTTTTCTTTTTCTTAGTGATTGCTTTATTTTTGTCTCAATATTTTTGTATTATTTTACAATATTTTTTAAAAATATATTTTATTTCTATTCTTGTTCCAATATTCATGTATTCTTAAAATAATATTTCAGTATTATTTTGGCATTGTTATAATTTTTTGGGGGACATTTTTCACATAACATTTATTTTCTAGTCACCCCCCCAAGTAACATTTGTGTCTTTTTTTGTCTAATGTTTTTGCATTTTGTCCAATATTTTTTGTTTTCCATATCATTTGTGTTTTCTAAAATAATTCTGCTTCATTTTTTTCCCAAATACTCGTGTATAGATCGTCAATAAAAAAAAAACTTTTCGAAGAGTTGCGCATTTTTTGTCAAATATTTTTGTATGTAATATTTGGATCAGTATTGCTATGTCAATTTCATCTGATAACTGTTGCATTATTAAGACCCGCTCGTTCGTCTGTGTTTTAAAGGCGAATTCATGTTAGAAAGGTTTCAAGTTTTTTCCGATGCGCGTGCACTACCTTGGGTTTCTGCTCGAGTATCTCCTGCATCCGATGATTGTGTTGCTCCACCAGCTGCTCGTGACGCTTGGTTTGGGTCTCCTCCAGCTGCAAGCGCAAAAAGACACACGCAGACGACTTGGCACCGCAGCCAGACGAAAGATGCGCTAGTTGACTTGCGCCTGCGCTCACCCGTTTGATGTTCTGCACCACTTCATTGACGTACGACTTATTGATCTCCATCTTCTCTCTGGAACACACAGACGAGATGAAAGCTTTTCAAAGAGATGCATCAAGCGAGGACCGGAATGCTGATTAATAGATGGCGGCGGAGCTCGATGATCAGCCGACCCGGCGTTCATGAGAAATCCTACTCTTCTGCTAGATGTTTCTCTTTGGTCTTGGCCAAGTTGATTTTCTCGGTTCTTCTTCGGTCCATCTGTCTCTTCAGCTCCTTCTTCTCCCTGAGTCGAAAACACGCCGTCAATATTATCTGCTGCAACATCGAACGCAAAAGGAAAGTCAACCGAGTGAACGGATGCTTCTTGGCTGTGGAAATGAAAAACAATCCAACACAATCTCATGACATCCAATACAAGAGCCCATTTGGAGACGTCGCGCTCACTTGCTGCAGATGTCTTTGAGTTTCTTCATCTGCGTGCTGTGACTTTCCTCAGCCAGGCTGCTCAGTCGCTCGTTCAGCTGAAGTAAAAGTTCACAAAAAAAAATACAAACATCAAAATTAACAGGGATGCAAGAAAATGGCAACTTTGGACAAAAGCAAAGAGAACAGAAATCCCTCAAAATGTAAGTATAAAATATCAAAATATATAAATGTAAACATGTTAAAGATACAAATGTAAAAAAAAATGTATAAAAATTGAAAAATAGAAAAAGTAGAGGAAAAATGTGGCCATTTACCAGAAAATCTAGAAAGTAAAAAAAAAAAAATATTTAAGTAATAAAAAAAATAAAGGGTAAAAGGTACACATAAAAAATAACAATAGGCCATTTTATAAAATTTAAAAAGTCAGTTTTTAAAAGTAAAATGAACATTCCAAGCAAAAACAAAAAAAACAACAACAAAAAAGTACAAAAAAATCATGGCCATTTGACAAAAGTAAAAATTTTAAAAGCAAAAAACCAAACAGCCATTTAGTAAAAGTAAAACAAGTATTTAAAACAAATGTAAAATAAAAAGACCCCTTAAGTAAAAAAAAAAAGAGATGTTAAAAAAAGGTTGAAAATGTAAACGTCTTGTAAGATAAAAAAGTAAACTAAAAAACAGCCATTTCATAAGTGAAAAAGATTTCAAGATGTTAAATAAAAAAATAAAATAATTTAAACAACAAAAAAATGTAAAAAGTTGTCTTTTTAAAATATTACACAAGCCAAGCCATGTGGTCCAAAAAAAAAGAAAAGAGTTGAAGGTAGAAGTGACACTATTCCCTTCCAGGCCTGTAGGTGGCACTCATGCACATTATGAAGTCAAGAAGCAGCCATGTCTGCCATCTCAAACTCATCCCAAATCCCTGAATGTGTATCAAAGTAAGCACACACAGTGGCTGGCGACCTAAATTCCTTGGCGGAGGTCACGTCGCCTCACCGTCTTGACGTGTTCCCTCTGCAGATACTTTTGGCTGTAGTACTGCTCCTGCCTGAGCGCCACAAGCTGCTCGTGCTGCTCGTCTCGCAGCGACTGGAGACGCTGGTCGGGCTCCTCGGACGGCGAGCTCCTGAACAAACACACGCGCACGCTTCAGTGACGGAGGGGGGACAAAAATGTCCGCCTCCCACCTGCTCTTGCTGCACTGCCTGGCCGTCTTCTTGTACTTGTTGTTGATGTCTCGCAGGAGCTCGGAGGTCTTCTTCTGGTGTCTCCTCACCAGATCCTTCAGCTCCTTGAACTGACGCCGCTGCTCCTTCTGGTACAGTTTGGTCTGCTGCAGGCTGGCCAGCGAGCACACGGGCACGTCTGCCAAGCACACGCTTCAACGGTTACGCAACGTTTGCATTCTTTCTAGCATACAGAGTGCGTCCGTTTCAAATTGCACATCTTGGTATCGTCAACAAAACAATCAGCATTATTTGTGCTTCATTCATGTGACTTGTTTTGTTTTAGTTTGTTTGACTTAAGCAAGAATCTTTCGAAGTGAGCCAGAAAACATGAAAATAAAATGACAAACTGCATGGTCGTAAAAAAAAAAAAAAAAAGCCTTACTATAATAGTACATTTTTAAATTTAAATAAATAAATAAATCCTTACTACATCGTCTTTTTTTTTAATAGAAAAAAAGCCATGGTGGTTTTTGTTTTTTTAATAAAATCTTTGCATGAACATTTACAAAACAATAAAATAATCAATGTGTCAAATCTGTGTGCCCTCTTGGGGCCCCTGCCTTCTAAGGGGCCCCAAGCCTGCCTTGCCTAATGGCAAGCTATGCCTCTGATACTAAGGCTACACGCTCGTGGTTTTGTAAACATCTTAAGCTTAAATGTGTGTGAAGCTGACATGAATGCACTGGAAACCGAAAAGTGGACGGACGGACGGACGGACGGGCGGACTGACCTATCAAAACACTTAAGACCAAATCTTCAGTCTTCCCTGCCGGTTTGGTCGCATCTAAACACAAGACAAGAAACATCACGAAACAAGCCTGATTTTGCTTCCACGCTCAGTCCAGGTCAGGTGTTAGCAAAGCGGTTCACAAAACATTGAGATTATCAGGAGTCCTGTAATATTTGCTGCATTATTATTATAAATAATACAATTAAAAATGAGAGTAAATGATTGTAATAAATAGCTAATACGTCCAATTATTAGCACCATTTTACCTCATCTATCGCATTGTTTCATTGTAAACAATAAAATGAAAAACATGAAAAATAAACACATTTGACTTTCTTGTTTTTTGTTAAATTGTTGGTCAATTTGTTGTAATTAAAAAAAATCACATTATTGATTGTATTATTGTAATAAATAGTTTAACATATAAATCTAACATATTTTATTCAACAATTGATAAGTTAACAGTTAAACATAATTATTAACTTATTTGCTCCCCAAAACATATAAATACATTCGATTTTAAATGTTTCAAGTGTCCCAAAGACAAAGAGAACGCGTGAAGAAATAGTAGTAATTACAAAAACGGCCAGCAGGTGGCAGCAGAGTATGAGAGATCAACCAGGGCCATGTTGCAACAAGCTCTTTTTGACAGTGCTTTCAACAAGTTTGTGAATAATGATGAGACTTAGCTATATTCTAATGCTAATTGCTGCAAAACGGAAACGGAAAAAGATATTCTACTTTTTTTTTCTGATGAAAGAAGAGACTCCAATCTTTCTTTTGGTAGCTTCCACGTTTTATAGCAATAGAACACAATATTCTGTGGGCCTTGCAAAATGAATCCAAATCCAGTAAAACAGCCAGGAGCGAAGGGGGTTGCTTCAGTGAAAATGGCTGCGAGTCAATGAGTTAAAAATGAGAATAAATAATTTTTTCAGATGTGTCCGTACTCCAACACGCCTGATTCCAATAATCATCTCATCAGCAAGATCTGCAGACGCCTAAAAACGATCCTGATCTTTAGAATCAGATGCTTTGGAGGACGAAAACATCTCAAACCTGTAGGACTCCGACCCTCGAGGACCAGGATTGGGGAAACCTGGTTTACAGTGATGCCACTACCTGTCGTAGCTGCTTGCTGATTGGCCGCTGAGGGTTTGGGTGCGGTGGCGACCGGAGCCTGGCCCGTGGGTCCGGGGCCCGGGCTCAGACCGTTCTCCACCAACGTTGACTTGGGATCGTTTTTACGCTCGGTGCAGCTGTCCACTTCGTCCTGGAAAGCGGCCAGTTAAAAAAAAGCGCAAAGTCGAAATCATGACTATGACTCAGGAACGGATTGTGTGGATATGGATGACATCAGCGGCGCGTGAAACGATGGCAAGTGTGCTGACATCCAGTTCAACATGTTTGAATGTGTTTGGCTAATTCTGAACCCAACCACCTCCCCTGTGAAAGGAGGGTGTGAACACTTTTGCAACCCCATTATCCCTCTATTGTAGCTGTATTTCGTCCTTTCTGACCTCGGCGCGCGCGTCGTCGTCTCCGTCCTCCAGCGTGAGCGCGGCCAGCTGCTTGGAACGCTGCTCCAGCAGGTTGACGTATCGAATCGGGTTGGACAGAGCCTCGATCACGTCTGCAAGGGAACAACCATGTGCGTTTCCCCCCCACCACAATTGAAAACAGTTCACAGATGTCTTAATAACGTGCATTTTTTTTTTTTGCCCACATGCGGTGGAATCTCGGTTTTCGTAGGCCCGAGTTTTCCTCTGATTGGCTTTCCCATGATTTTTCTTCACGCGTGTACCTGCAAAAGTGTCCGGGACGTAATCTTTGACTTCGATGTAGACGAACACTGCGGGCAAAACAAGAGACTGGTTCTTCTCGTTCCTCAGGCCGATATAGCGATAGCCTTGAAAGAATACACGTGCACAATCAGAGCCGCGGAGTCTCCTTGACATCTTAACGTGAGAGTAGACGAAGAAAATAGGCAAGTGAAAAGTACCGGGTCGTACGGCGGACACGGGAATTATGCGATGGCCGATGAACTTCCCTCCTTCCTCAAAGGCGGCGATTCGCAGCGAGGCCAGTGTAGGGAGAATCACCTGGCAGAAAAAATCGGGACGGACGTCAATCGGGACCATTTGGAGCCTCATTCAACCATTCCAATCAAAGTTGGCGAAAGGCAGAATTTTGGATTATTCTACCATCCATGGCAGAAATATTCACAACAATTATAGATGCCCAATTTTTTTTTTAATAGAGGCTCAAAAAAATCATCAACGGAAAAGACACAGAAAAAGAGATAGAAAATTTTGCCCATGAAGCTAGTTTGATTGCATGAACTTTGTCAATCATGGGTAGACTCACACAAAAGTCTCAAGAAACCGTACACAGGATGTCGGCCATTTTAAGGGGATTTTTGGCAATTTCCGGTTGTTAAAAAAAAAAACAGGTTGTAGAATTTTCAGCCCTTTAAGTCAGTTTTACTTTTGTAGACGTGTCGATCATGAGCAGACCCACAAAAAAGTCTCAAGAAGCAATGTCATAAAAGACAGGAGGAAGTCGGCCATTTTGGTTATTCCCAATGTTTTCTTCAAAACACACCGGTCCTTTTTTTTCGGGGTTTCATTTTATTAGATGAAATTCAGCTCCCAAAGCCAGTTTGACTTAGCAACCTGAAATTTGGTATGTAGGCTTATCATGAGTAGACTCCCAAAATAGTGCCAAGAAGCCATGAATAAAAAGTTACAAAAACGTTGGCCATTTTGGCCATTTTCAGGGGCTTCAAAATCAACTCATTTCAACTTTACCACTGCCGCATATAAAGTGCTGTACATGGGGCAAAATTAGTCATACAAGACGGATAAAACAATAAATTAATAACATATAAACACCACAAAGCACTAAAAAAATAAAATAAAAAGGTCTTAGAAATCTTAAAAAAACAACAACGCTGCCCTTGAACCGTCTTTGTCTTTGTAATATGTCATTTGGTAGGCTTGTCTACCATGCGTAAAATCAAATCTAAAGAACATGAGTAGACTGAGCCACAAAAAAAAAACATCTCAAGAAGCCATGTCTGAAAAACACAAGAACTCACAAAAAAAGTCTCCAAAAGCCAAATGTTTGTGTGTGTAGCGGTTGAGGCTGCTTACGCCTCGTTTCCCACCTTCTTGAAAACGACGGGTTCCTCATCCCACACCGGGTTGACGGCGTTGTTGTTCTGCGAGGTTTTGGTCTTCAGCGCTTTCCTCCTGGTGTCGGCAGGAAGGCCGAACATCTCCACTTCCACGTAGACGCCCACCCTGCGCTCGCTGAGGAACTGGCCCGAGATCACCTGCGAGGCACAGCGTGTGAAAAGTGGCGGCGGCCAGCAGGGGGAGGCGCAGATGCTTCCTGGTGGCGAACCTTGACGGCGAGCGTGTTGGCTACGATGCCGTCCACCGTGTTCTCCGTGAAGGGGTCAAAATGTTTGTCCGGGCGCCGCATGAACTCGGGCTTCAGCCTGTAGCCGCTGCGACCGTTGTACTCAAACATGAAGAGGTTCAACTGCATGGACAGATCTGGAAAAAACAAAACAAAAAAAAACATTCTCTCATAGCCTTTGCTCCTTCCTGCGTTTTGGGCCAATTTTTTATTTTTTTTTATCCCTTAGTCAGCTTTAGGAACATGACATTTTGTAGGCACAGCCATCGTGAGCAAGCTATGCCCGGAGAAACCAAAAAAGTTTGCCATTTTGGTTTGAAGCAGCCATTTTAGGATCAATTTGTGGGTCCTTCAATGACAATAATAATAATAATAATAATAACATGAAGTCTGCTATTCTGACCATTCAAAAAGAAACCAGTCCTACACATTTTTGAAACTGTATCCCCAGAAGCCAATTTAGCTTAGCAACATAAAATTTGGTAGACCATCGTAAGCAGATGCTTAAAAAAAAAAAAAAGTCATGGCATTAAGTCTGCCGTTTTGTTTTGAAGCGGGGCTTGCTTATTTTGGCCATTTCCAGAGGTTCTTCAAAAACAAACGGTTCTAGAAAGATTTCAAAATTCAGCTCCTGAAGTCAGTTTCAGCCACATGAGATTTCTGTCATGAGCAGACCCACAAAAAAAAAAAGTCTCAAGAAGCCGTGCCCAGAGAAACAAAAAAAAGTTTGCCATTTTGGTTTGAAGCAGCCATTTTAGGATCAATTTAAGGGTCCTTCAATGACAAAAAAAAAATAAAAAAAAATAGAAAAGAAATAAATAAATAAGAAAATAAATAAATAATAATATAATAAAATAAATAAATAACATAATTACAAATAATAATAATAACAATATAAAAGCAGGGGGGAAAACCCCACAAAAATGTGAAATTCTGGACTCCTCACCTATGGTTTGATAGTTGAGAGCCACCAGTTGACAGCCGGCATTCCAGAAGAGCTGCGGCATGAAGTTGGATGAGTCCACTCTGGTTCCTTTGGGATAAATCCGACTCAGCTGGGATTTATTGTATCTGGTGGATTCCGGGTCAAGAAGTATTACATGTCACATTTTCACAATTCGCAGCTCTTTATCAGTGTCAGCCAAAAAAATGAGTCAAATTTGAATATGTGGCTCTTGAATTGGATGTGGTGTACCTAATATGATGTCCTTGATGTCGGTATACTGCGCTTACATATTCACACGAGGGATCAAAGGCATTGCGGCGGCATAAGTTATCAGCGAATGCTCTTTTTCAAAAGGCTTCATATCTGAAGAGAAAGAAGCAGCCGGGATGTGAGCAGTCGCCCGTGGCAACCGTTGCTAAGGATACTCCACAAACTCCACCGGCGACTTGGTGAGATGCTCCAGAGCTTTGGTCTCCACAAATGACGACATGTGGTAACAGCGGGCCGCCTCTACGCACACAACGACAGGACACACACTTGAGCACGTTTCTCCCTCATTAAAGACTGCCAGGCGTCCAGCACAGCGAACGTCCGCTTGTCTTCTGATGCTCTGCCTCGCTTACTCTTGGAGGCCTCGAAGGAGTTGAACTTGGTGGGCTGCACGTAATTGACCAGCGTGGACATCTCCTCCGTGGCCACGGCCTCGCGCTCCGCTGAGCCCTGCAAACAACAGTTTCACCGTCACCAGTTGAGGTGCAACAATTCTTTGATTCATTATTTGGTCCGTCGATATTTTGGAGACATCGTTTACACGTACGTACATGTTAGCCCTTTTTCAAATCATCAAAAATCGGCCGCTTGAATGCGAAAAGTGACGCCAGAACTGACCTTTTTACCGTCATCGTCGTCATCATCGTCGTCTTCCTCACTCTCAGCCTCCATCTCCGCTGCAAATATAAAAATGGACTTTCACTGACTCAGCTCCATTTTCATTCAATCGTGAGTCAAATAATCATCTGTAGAAGTTTTTATATGCAGTGCGGTGTCGTATAAAAACTTAATACATTACATACTTTACAGAATTTTTATGAGCGATCCTCCAATTGCGCCGAGTGAGGATTTTTCAGCCACTTCATTAGGTACACTTAAACTCTAAAAAAGCCTTTATTGTGCCAATAAAAATCTCCAAAATAGCTTGAACGAATATTTGATTGGGTGGACTTGGCTCAAGGCCCTCCTCGTGTCGCCCGTCGTACCTGTCGCGTTGTTGCTAAGCGACACGGGCTCAGGGTCCTGATTGGCCGGCTGCTCCGTCAGCCTCTTGACGTCGCCGCCGGCTTTGTGAGATTTCTTGTTCTTGATGAGGATTTTGCCCATCAGCTCCTGAGGGCTGGGCAGCGGCATGCCCGACTCCAGCTGTAATAAAATCATGACCAGGCCGTCACCGCCACCAATCTTCTTTCTATCTTTCTAGAAAGTTCATACCGGGTATTTGTCCAGCGGGTCGATCAGTAACGCCTCCCCGAAGATGGAGCGACAATATTCCGCCATTTTAGCCTGTTGCTTCAAACTGACAGAAGGATATTTTAGCCGTAAGTAAAAGGAAATGTGTCAAAATGAAAAGCTGAGGAAAGTTATCGCTCATCATTTTCCCAAAGCAGTTTAGACATTTTGTTGTGAAAGTTACTCACGAATCGACGTGGTTCTCAAAAGACAAGATGACCGGGAAAGGTGACGTCTTGAAGGCGCACTCGGCAATGGCCTCAATTACTTCCTGGTTTTAAAAAAAAAAAAACACAAGAAAAAGGGCTATTTTTTTTTGTTCAAATATGGAAGTTTGAGAAAGCAAAAGAAAAAAAAAAGACAAAATGTTTTATTGATGATAATAGCCAAGATGATGGCAAGAAAAAAAATAAGGGCAAAGTTTTCTCATTTTTGAAAAATAAAGAAATGAGAAAGAAAGCCATAATAGTAAAACGCAGCCATAAAAAAACCCAGCATGCATGGTTTTAAAATAATAATAATAATTTCCTTCCTAGTGAGAAAGTATATAAGCAAAAAACGATGGCTGTTATTTTTATTTTCCATTTTTAAACAAATATAATTCTAACAATTAAAACCAATGCGACAGTAACTAAAATATATAAACAATTTAAGTAATATGGGTTAATTTTATTTATTTTCTAAAATTTAAAATTTTTAAAAATTTTACTAAATTGTTTTATTTATTTGAATTATGAAAATGCAAAAAAACAAAACAAAAAGAACAACAACAATTCTATTAATGATCATAATTAACAGACTCATGACAAAAAAATACAATCTAGAACATATTTGTTAAAATATTAAAATTTTCGAAACTGCCCCCCCAAAAAAATGCAAATTTTACAATTTCTCAATGAATTCCTGTAAAATAAACAAACCAAAATAGTAAAAACGTCTACATTGATCAATTATTTCCTCACCCCCAAAAAACAAAACCAATTAAATATAATGTACAGTCTTTTGCTTTCCAATTTCTCCATCATTCTTTTCCCGCGTGCGTGTACACGTGCTGACCTTGAAGGGGATCTCGGAGGTCATGGTGAATCCGTGCGTGATGACGGGCTCCTCGTCGGCCGTGCGACCTTTCCACACGTCCAGCTCCACGCAGCGACATCCGGCCAGCAGGACCTGTCGGTACATCTCCACCGACGAGCTCCCCGCCAGCTGGCCCGCTGCAGACCAAAAAACACAATCTGTGGGTTTCCGAGCCGTGTTGCGGGAAACAGGGTTGAGGTGCACGGCGTGGATGTGTGTGCGTGCGTGATACCTGTCAGGTAGGTGTTGTGCGAGGAGTTGACAAAGTAGTGCGAGAGCGGGAAGCTCATGTCTTCAGACTGGTCCAGTTTGTCGGGAGGGATGACGCCGTTCTCGTCACTCGACAGGTAACTGCAGAAGGCCTGCAACGAGATCAAGCCTGGACAACGCGCGCACACACTCAACGTGATCCATTTGATTTTTTGCGGGGTGCGCGTGTTTTGCTCTCACCTCGCTCCAGGAGCATCGTGTCGCTTTGGTGTCTTTCGAGGAGGGTTTGCGTCTGAGCGGGCCTGAGAGGCGGGTAGAGGATCTCGTTGAGTCGGGGGTCCCGCTGCTTGTTGTTGATGAACTCCGTCATCTGATCCACCGACACGGACCCGTCATCGCCCCCCCTACGGGAAACGCCGCTTGAGCTTTGTCATGTCAAAACGTAATGCGGAACGGATGGATGGAGAATCACAACCCTGATGCTAACGTCTGCTCTGCGTGGCCAACCATATCGCGCATACCAGAAAACCGGATCATGAATAAGTCCATATACTGTTCCATATGTACAAAATCCTGACTCAACCCACATTGAGTTTTACTGTGATTTCCCAAAAAAGTATTCATAACACTTGAATTCTTTCCTCATTATGCTGGTATCAAGCTTATTTCAAATTGGATTCAATTCATTTCCTCTTCAAAATTCTACAAATCACATAAGTGGAAACTAATAAATGTGACATTTCAAAGTTTTTGATTTCTCATCAATTTGCACACAAACAAAAGTTGATATTGTTATTATGGGGTGTTAACTGCATGGAGAATTTATGTGGGGGAAATATGAATTGAATGCATTTTGGAAAAAGGATAGTAGATAATAAAATGTAGAAAAAGTAAAGGACTAAATACTTTTCACATGCAGTGTGCTATGTACACTTTATTAAAAAAAAATATATTCCTAATGGGGTATTTATTGCGTGTATTAAAAAAATGATATGCTCTAAATACTTTCCGGATGTAACTTTAATTACATTGGGTTTCGTTATTTTTATTAAATAGATTAAATTCAAATTATTATTATTATTTTATTATTATTTTACAAATTTGGTAAACAATTAAAATAACAAATTGTTTTAGTGGTTTGCTGAGTGTAAAATGTTGATTTAAAAAAAGAAAAGAAGCAGGCTGCAACAACAAAAATGGAAATGAATGCATATGAGATTTATTAGTTTCTTATTTTTAACCTTTTATTTTATTTGATTTTTTTTTTACAAAAATGTGATATTTTTTTTGTCCATATATTCTTACCTGGTTGTTTTGTTTAGAATAAAAAAAAAAGAATCAGATTTAAAGCATTGTGGAATAAGGGTGTAAGAAATATGGAAAAAGTAAAGTGCTGTAAATACTTTCCGCACTTCACTTTTGGAATTTTCAGTAAAATAAATGAATTCATTCCATTTCAGACAGTAAGATATTAAAATATGGAAAAGCACAGTGAATATGTCCCCGTTGCACTCCAAAGTGAGTTCTGTGCGTGTTCTCTGCTCGTCTTCGTCATCCTGCTCTCTCAAAGAAGACAAACGAGCAAAAAGGAAGGCGCGCTGCACTCACTGCAGTTTAAAGATGTTGGCCAGCTCCGGACGAGGACAAAACTGCTCCAGGAAGCTCTTGTACACGTCCGGCGTGAAGTCCTCCACTTTGATGGCGTCGCCCTGTTGAGCGCACGCAACAAGAACATCAAACGCGCTGCAGGCGCATTCACGCAATCTTCCCTTCATTTAAGATCCAAGCTCGAGTGTCCCCTTCGTGCACCGTGAGTCACCGCGCGAGACCAACGGCAGATGAATGCCGTCAGATAAAAAAAAAAAAAAGAAGAAGAAGAGAAAGACGAGAGCATGCAGAGGACACGAAGCTCAGAAAATCAATGGCTAATGTTTAAGATGTTCCTCATTTGAAATATTCACACTGCGGATGTAAAAAGGGACGAAGAAACACGGGTCTGATGGCAACACTTACTTAAGAATACAGATGACTTTTGCAGTATTTAAAATCGGACAATATTTCGCTGAGTTATATAAATAAATGTATGCTATGTTTTATATGGTAATTTGCTCTGTGCACTCCCACAAGTCGAAACACGGCATTCTGATGAATATTGTGTTTGTAGAATATGAATTCAGCAGCAAAATCCACCTGTTAGACTGAAAATGACATCACTTCTTTTGAAGGTCACGTGACCACACCCAGAGGCGGTGATTGGTTGGTACCTGAGCCCAAATTTAAACTGTATGTTATCCATGCAGTCCATTTATGTTGTGTCAGTAATCTTGTAAATAAAAGGAAAGCTCCTGTGGGGGAACATGTGAAAAGTCAAAAGAAAACACATGCAAAAAAACAACAACCTGGAAGTTGGAACTACTTTGAGCTCAAAGCAGAGATGGATTTTTCAATCAGAAAAAAACATGTCTCTAAGAAGTCTGTCTATATGGTTAAAGAAAGAACAATGTACTGTATCTAAGATAGAGCCTTGAGGTACTCCAGAACTAATTTGAGCGCAAAACAGGGCAGTGAGTGCGTTCAATTAGTAAAGAAAATTATCGCTTTTAAGAGTAATGAACTAAAAACTGCAAAAGAAATATATATATATATATATATATAATATGTATAATTAAATAAATAAATAAAATTGAAGTGTGAGGGAAGAATAAATTTGCTTAAAACTGCAATGTTTGTCAATTACAAATACACAAACTAAAAAGTATATTACATTTTCCGTCGACAAAACAAGTGGCAAAATGGCTGCCCTCTGAGTTGTGCGCAAATGAGTGCATTTTGCCGCTTAACTCATATTTCACAAACACCGTCATACGTCATCACAAAGTCGCGCTTAGACGAATGGGGGCGCAAAGATATTTTGGACTTGACTTCCCCTTTAAGAACATATCGTCGGTGTTGGGCGGGAGAAAACATATTTTCAAATTGGCTCAATTGAATATTTTTCACAAATCAACACTGATATTTTTCACGTTGTTAACCAATTTAATATGTTGGAAATAGCTTGAAAACAAATCTATAAAGTGACAGCATGAACAATTCCGACTGTTACTCTTCATGAAGCTCAACTCATTTCACAATTCCAAAGAAAAAAAGCCTTTTGACAGACCCGCCCGTAAGGAAGTCGGCAGTTCTCCAAGGCGTTCTCCACTCGCTTCCTGTCTGATGAAAACAAGCGAACGAAACTGAAAGACAAAAAAAAAGTGGATTCAATCTCATTACGATCTGCTCACGACACAGGATCACTTCAAATTCTGCAAACGTCCCGACACGTCCTTGAAGGGACTCGAGACGAATCCTGGTCTGGAGGGACGACACGGATTACTTGGCCGTGGTCCATTTCCGAGCGGACTGTCGAGAAGCGTCCCGCATTTAAACAAGGAGCCGTTCATGTGGGATTGAAATTCGTCTTTTCATCACAATTGTTTAGCCCCTTGCACTGAAACAGGGGAAACCACATCAGCTGACCATATTTCAATCATGTGCAACTCTTGCACATGCACAAAATGGCACCCTAAAAACAGTTGGGTCAAAACGAACTATGGGTCAAAAATGGACCGATCCTCTACTTGGGTCAATTTGACTCAACTTTGAGTCAAGAAATGTAAAACAACTCATAAATATTGCTCAGATCCTTTACTTAACAAATCCCTTTGGACCCTTTCACAAAATAAAACTTCAACCCCAATTTTGCATTGGTCAAATTCCTGTTGTGGACAGGCAGTGTGAAAAGGGGGTGAACGTCCCCATCGGGCCTCCTAAAAGTCTCCCGTGTCCTTCCTTCATCCTGGCGTCACATGCGCCGCCGCCGGTCGATTAGCAGGTCAGTGCTGAATTAAGCACCTTGATGGATCCTGTCCCTGTTTTTGCTTTCCCAAGTGCACGTGGAATTGAGTTTATTTTGGGAAGCGGGCGACGGGAAAGAGCAAAGTTATGAAATTTGTGCACGTCTCTGCTGATTGGCTCGGCGGGATAGCGCGGGGGCCGGCGGCCGGCTGCGGTACAGGCGCACAGCGAACAAAAAGGCCCGACTCACTTCTTGACGGGAATTCTGCCATCCGTGTTGGGCTGGAGAGTCAACTTCACGTACCTGCCGGAACAAAAAGATGCGTTGGATTCTTTTAATACACACTTTCAAAACTCTGACAATCTATTTGCTGAGTTTTTGTATCAATTGGTCAACCAGCTCCATCAAATGAACAACTTTTCAAATAAAATGAACAGCTTTTCAGATGAAAAAACAAAGACTGTCGGACCCGGATTTGAGGATATTACGTAGCAAGAAAAGAGGAAAGAGAGACAAAAAAGACAGGGATGAAAGGGAAAAAATGAGGGGGGGGAAAGGGAATAATAATAATAAGAGGAAAATGGTATAAAAAGAAGCAAAATGGGTTAGGGTAGAAAAATAAAGATGAATGAAAAACAATGGAAAAAAAGAGGAAAGGAAACAAACAAAAAAGAGGGATAAAAATTCAAGCCAAAAGGGAAAATGGCAACTTTAATAATGGAAACATGGCCGCGACTCTTGTGAGGATAAACGGTTCTAAAAATGGATGGATGGTATAAAAGAAAGAAACAAATAGGCAAAGAATTAAAAAAAAAATTACAAAAAAGAAAAGTATTACATGGAAAAAATTTAAAAGGAAAACGAGGAAAGAAGACAAAGGCGGAAAATGACTAAAGTCAAAATGTGAGAAAAAAATATAAAAAAAGAGAAAAGAAAAATGGTTAGAAAAAAATTAATAAATGACAGGATGGCAAGGGTTAAAAATAAAGCATTGGAAAAAGGAAAATAAATAACAGGAAGAATTTTTATAAATGAGAAAAAAGGGAAAATTCCAATATTTAAAAAATGGAAGGGAAAAATGAGAAACTGGGAAAATGTGTCAGAAAGAAACACACAAAAAAAAGAGGGATATAATTGGAAAATTACAAATCTTGAACAAGGAAAGAAAGAAACTGTGAAATTACAAAACCCTTTAAAAACATTTTTTGGACTACACTTCAGATCAAATGATTTTGGATATTTCCTAGCATCCAAATTGCTAAAAACAACCTGATCGCAGACTTTGTGTGTGTTTGTTGACTCACGCTTTGAGGAGGCTGTGGTCTCTGTTGAGGTTGTGGCTCAGCAGGTTGGAAGACAGACAAAAGAGATCCTCACACCACACCTACCAAATCCATCATCATCATCGAACCATCATCACCATCATCATCCTCATCATCATCACCATCGAACCTTGGCCTCATCCTCCTGAGACGCGATGAAGATGATCTGGTTGACGTTGACGATGTCGGAGGCCGTCACCACCGTGACCATGCGGTTCTCCAGCCGGCCCACCAGGTTGCCCACGTCCAGCAGCTCCCGCAACTTGGCCTCCTATTGGCCAATAGGACGCAATCGCTTTGTGATCGAAAAGCAGCTTGGCGGTTGAGTGGATATAAAAAGGCGCGTTCAAACGTCAGGTTGAGAAATCATTTTTGAAACGTTTTCAGTTCAGTCATTACTGTGGCCATTAATGTTGTTTTGATTATGAGCAGACTTATGTTTGTGCCAAACATAACCTTTTGGCATTACAGCCAAAAAGTTCAAACCTCGGTCTCATCAGACCGCAACATATTTTCCCACGTGTTGTGATTTGGGGGGCTTTATCTTGGTCTATTTTTTTATATGACAAAAATCTGGCATTTGAGCAGGGGTGTGTAGACTTTTCATATCCACTGTCGCGGCACGCAAAACCAAATCAATCCACCTTATCTAATGAAACATTGATTTATTATTTTTCATTTGGACAACAATGCGGCATTTTCAAGACCTTTAAAAGGCAGATTGAAAGATTAAGTGTCCTAATTATGTCAACCATGAAAATTATCCAAGCAGAAGACACAAATTGATTAAAAACACAAATCTCTATTTCCAATCAAAAGAGCATACGACTGGGTTATAACATAACACGCTGTATGTACATAGTTTAGAGCTTTTGGAATGCACAATGAGCTTTTGAGCATACAAATGTTTCGCTACGTGTGCCCCCCCCCCCTCCATCCCCCTTTACATGAAGAAGCAGCGAGTTTGCGTTTCTAAGGCGACGTGGAAGACGGCGGTGAAGGAGGTGAAGAGGAGGCGGTAAGAAGGTGAAGAGGCCGCCGTTACCTTGGCAGTTTTGGTGCTTCTGCCCGTCCTGACATCTTTGACGTGGGTCAAGTCTAACAACTCGGTCTCCTGGAAGACGTACATACACACACGCACAAACGCACGCACACACACACACACACACACACAGACTTAATCCTGTTCCCTGCAGCGGCGCCAAACTGTGTGTTGACAATCAATGATAATAGCCCCATGCCGAGCATCTTTAGGGTCTGCACATGTGTTCACTTCCTATTTATGTAAAGCACGTGTTATTCTCATTTCTAAATTGTGATTAGATTGCATTCAAATAATGACATAGTGTACAACAGTAAGACATTTTAGCTGACTAGAATCAAAGCTGTCTATCGTAGACTCAAAAGGGAATTTTCAATGTATGAGTAGTCATTCATATTTGAATAAACTGTATGTTATCCATGCAGTCCATTTATGTTGTGTCAGTAATCTTGTAAATAAAAGGAAAGCTCCTGTGGGGGAACATGTGAAAAGTCAAAAGAAAAAACATGCAAGAAAACAACAACCGGGAAGTTGGAACTACTTTGAGCTCAAAGCAGAGATGGATTTTTCAATCAGAAAAAAACATGTCTCTAAGAAGTCTACATGGTTAAAGAAAGAACAATGTACTGTATCTAAGATAGAGCCTTGAGGTACTCCAGAACTAATTTGAGCGCAAAACAGGGCAGTGAGTGTGTTCAATTAGTAAAGAAAAATATCGCTTTTAAGAGTAATGAACTAAAAACTGCAAAAGAAATATATATATATATATATCTAATACGTATAATTAAAAAAATAAATAAAATTGAAGTGTGCGGGAAGAATAAATTTGCTTAAAACTGCAATGTTTGTCAATTACAAATACACAAACTAAAAAGTATATTACTAAAAAAAAAGCAAATAAATAAATACAATTAAACCATTAAAATATAATGACTACATTTTTACATACATAAAATAAATAAGAAAAATATAGTTTGCAAGAAGAGTAAATGAGTTCAAACTAGCATGATATTTTTCAATTAAAAAATACAGAAATAAAGACGTTTTTTTTTTTATTTACATGACACATTTCTCAGAACATACACAAAATAAATCGGTTCTGAGAATATAAATAAGATAAAAACAGAATAACAGTTAAAATGAATTATGATATCCATAATGAGTGTATTACGTTCGTGTGCACGTGAGCACCTTGTTCTGGTCGGTCCAGTAGAGATAAAGTCCGTGAGGATCCACAAAGAGAGTCACGGGAGTTACAGTGGAAAGATCCTGAGGAGGAACATGTGAAAAGTCAAAATAAAACACTTGAAGGAAAAAAAAAAAACCTGACCTGGAAGTTGGAACTACTAATTTTTCAATCATTTTGAGAACATACATACAGTAAACTAAAGAAGGAAAATACTCATATATATAGCTTGAAAAGAGCAAAGGCAGAAAAAAATATGTTTCTAAGAAGTCTTATGGTTTTAAAGAAAGAACAATGTACTGTATCTAGGATAGACCCTTGAGGTACCCCAGAACTAATTTGAGATCAAAATATGGTAGTAAGTGTGCTCAATGAACTCATTCACTGCCATAAATTCATTTAAAAAAAAAAGATTAGTAAAAATTAGGGGCGACAGGCGATTAACATTTTTAATTGTAATTAATCTCATGACTTCACTGGTTAACTCACAATTAATCACACATTTTATATCTGTTTTAAATGTACAATAAAAAATTCTAGGTTTTCATATTCTTGTTAACAAAAGTCGAAAAATATGTTAAACTAATAGAAATAGTTTTAATGAATTTTTGACGTTTATAGTCCCCAATGTCAGTGAATGATTCTTTTATTTAAAATAAAAAAAATGGTATCTGTTCTAAATGTACAATAAAAATATATAGGTTTTCATACTCTTGTTAACAAAAGTGGAAAAAAAAGTTAAACTAATAGTAATAGTTAAAATGAATTTTTGACGTCTATAGCCGTCAATGGCAGTGAATGAGTTAATAAATAAAATATCAAATATTGAATAAATACGAGGCATCTTCATTTATCAACACAAGGGTTCATTTTTACAACATACACTAAATAAAATTCCCGGGATACAGTTTTGGAGAAGAGTAAACAATTAAGAAAAATATATCATCGACAACCTCATTAACGCAAGTTCATTTTCAGAACATACATCATCAACACAGCTGTAATCCTCAATCAAAACAAATTGCAAATTAAGACATTTTTACTACCCACAGAAAATAAAATCATTTTCATGACTTCATTTTACACCGATATAAAGCCCATAGAATAAGTAGTATTAGAACTATTTCAGAGCAAACAATCAATGCTTGTTACCACATCAACAACCTCAAATAGCCAAGTTATTATTTAATAGGATTTGCCAAAGGTTGCGCTTGACTCATCCCGAGCGCCTTTCCACGCCGACGACTGAAAAGTAGAACTCGAAGCGCTGAGGACGGCTAACAAGATCCCTGTCAAGCATCGCCATGGAAACCAACTCTCTTTCAAAACCGCCAGCATAGAAACAAAAGAACTCAAATGGGAAAATAAATAAATAAAATCCATGTGTGCACATACCATATTCACGCACTCACGCACGCACACACTTATTGTCAATCATCCACATCCCATTAAGCTCTGTTTAGGTTGGGGTCGTCATGCCTGTTACCGTAGCAACCGCATCGCCACACGTTCCCATTGTGAGGGCACTTTAAAATACCAATACACACACGCACACACACTTGTTGCTGGCATGCAATCAACAGGTGCTTTCATCCAAAAGATGGTCAATAAAGAAATCGAATCATAAATAGTGCCTTGACGCAGTCATTCACTGTGGGAAAATTCTGCATCGAATTTATGTGAATTGGTCCGGAAATGGTGAATTACAAATCATGTATTTTTTTGGTTAATTATCTACGGCAGCGAGTTATGACTGGCAGAACAATTACATGCTCTTCCGCAAAGATGCCAGAAGGTGAAATCAACCTGCGCTTCCACCTGCTGCCAATCATGCAACAGTAACAGCAAAGTGTTCAATTAACCTAGAGTAAGTTTGTATTTTGGGGGGATTGATTTTTTTTTAAAAAAAACACTTTCACTTTAAGTACATTAATAATCAAATTACATTTATAAAAAAAAAAAATATATATATAGTTTCTAAGAGGAATGAGCTCAAAACACAAAGCTACAAAAAAAAAATATATATATATATAATTTAAATTTTTTTTAAAAATAAATGTTTCTGGGAAGAATAAATCATCTTAAAACTGCAATATTTGTAAATTACAAATACACAAACTAAAAAGTATAAGAATATTATCAAAGCAAATAAATAAATAAAATTAACCCATTAAAGTACATCATTTCTACATACATAGAATAAATAAGAAAAATATAGTTTGCAAGAAGAGTAAATGAGTTCAAACTAGCCTGGTATTTTTCAATTAAAAAATACATGAAAAATAATTAAGAAATAGACACATCTCAGAACATAAAAAATAAATAAAATAAATCGGGCTAATAGGTTCTGAGAATATAAATAAGCTAAAAACAGAACTGAACTTCAAAAAAAAATCAATCAATCATAATAGTTTAAAAGAGTAGTTTTTTTCCAATTCATAAAATATACATGAAAAAAATACAATACACTCATTTTCATTAGCATTCATCAGCATGTACAAAATGAATAGGAAAAAATATTGTTTCTGAGAAGAGCAATTAGGTCAAGCCGCTAGATTTGTCAGTTAATACAACAAATAGGCGTAAAAAAAAAACATTTTAAAAAATCATATCATGTGTAAGCTAATTTGTGAATGAATTGAAACAAGACCAACCTAATTTCACTCCACACTTTTTTTTTTTTGGGTGTCTGTGGTTTGCCCAGAGATTTTTCCAAAGCCAAACATGAACGTGTTTCATAAATAAATTCCTCAGATCATTTTCAATAAAGCTTGTGAGATCTCTCAGGTCAATTCATTTTTGCAATTGTTGCACTTTTGCGGCCGTCCTACCTCGTCCCATTTGATGAAGTTGCTGCCGTTCCTCAGGGTTGGGGACACGGCGGGGGGCTGGAGTTTCAAGGCGTGGACCCCCGGCTGGGCGCTGGCCATGGCTCAAGACGCCGGCCTGGGGTGGGGGGGGGGGGGGGCTGGGTTCGAGCTTGTCAAACTCCCGTCAACAGGCGGAGACGGCGGACCGCTGCTGCCGCTGCTGCTGCCGCTGCGTCCTCCTCCTCCTCAGCATCTTGTCCTTCTTGTGCCGCGGCTGGTGCTACTATCGGTGGTCCGCCCCCGCCCGCCCTTGTGTGCTGCAAGAGACAGACTGAAGCAGATGCCTTTATGGGAGACGACAACACGTGTGCGCGCGTGTGTGTGTATGTGTGTGTGTGCGCTCAGCCTCCACAAATTGACTCATCGGCGACATGCGCAAAGCGGCTTCCCACAGATGGGGGAGGGATGAGAGGGAAGGGATGGATGGAGGGACGAGGAGGAGAGGAAAAGGGAAAGAGGGGAAGATGAGTGGTGGAGCGGAGGCGGAATGCAAAAGTGGGGAGGGGATGAAAAAAAAAAAACCCGCGACACTTCAGTCAAATGAGGCCAGCAGGAGGAAGTGCTTGACTTTTTGATGTTCGGTCAACAGGTGGGACCGTGTAGGAGGATTGGAGGAAGAGACATTTCCTTACCTTAGTATAACTTTTTATTTATTACTATTAATTTATTAATTTATAAAAAAATGTAAAATTTATTTGTTTTTAAAAAAAAGGAGAACAATGATGATGTCAAATCGAATGAACAATACTGAGCTCTAAAAAAAAAAGAAAAAAAAAGTATAACTTTTTACAGTATGCATCACATTTGGAAAAATAAATAAATAAATAGTGCGCACACTAAAAATAGTTGGGCCAAAAATAACCCAACTATGGGTCCAAAATGGACCAATCCTCTGCTTTGACCCAACTTTGAGTCAAGAAATGGGTCTTTTAGTGTAAAACAACTCTCCAAAATTCTTTACTTGGGTCAAAAAATTGGGTCATTTTGTATAAAGCAACCCAGAAAATTGGGTCAAATTGACCCATAAAGTGGATGGGTCCATTTTTGATCCATAATTGGGTTATTTTTTTACCCTTCTCTATAGAGAAGGCAATTTCTGGAGAAAAAAAAAACGCGTGTGAAGGCTGAAATGCGGAATGACAAAATATGGAAGCATGTGGAATGATGTGGAATGACTTGGATTGATTTGGATGGATACAAATTGACGCGGAATGGTAGTAAATGATACGGAATGACGTGGAATGATGTACTGTACAATGACCTAGCATAGCATGTTGAAGTTGGAATGGTTTGAAATCGGCCCCGATATGTGGAAACGAGACGAAATTTGGAATTTCAGTTTTTCTAAAATTTTGTGATCATACAAAGAAATGAAATGCGATGACTTGAATCTGAATGTTGAAGTTGGAATGATTTGTTGAGTTCATCAGCAGGTGGACGGCTGCCAAATGCGTGCTTTGTGCGAGGATCATTTTCATCACATCAGACACACACACACACACACACGGAATTGTTTTCTGCTTTTCTGCGCAACATCTGTCCAAAACAATTGGTGGTATCGGAGCGGTTTACTTTGAAATTGCTGGTTGTTGCCATGGCAACGCGGCTGGGAAAAGCCTGATTGAGTTAGCTGGTGGAAGAGGAGCGTTAACTTTTCTAGCTGCAAATTTGTGGCAAAAATGTGTTTTGAATGTTTTGTGTACAAATACCACACATCGAGTGTTGTATTAAACAAGAGTCAATCTTTAGTTAGCTGAATATTCCTGAAAATGTTTTTTTGTTGTTGAATTCATTGAATTTGTACTGTTCAAACGTGTAGTTTTCACACGAGTGGTTGACTTATTTTGACCCCTGCGTGACAAAAATAAAATGATTTCAAGACTTTGGATAGAAGCCGCATTGTACCTGATTTGAAAAAAGAACAAAAAAAATATTCTTGTATAGGCTTTTAATAGTGAACTGGCTATTGTGAAGCATTAAGTCAAATGCAATAATAAAAATGAGTGTCTCGTCAATACAACAACTAGAAAAAAGGATCCCGTTGGCTTTGTATTTCTTTGTTTGCCAACACGAGCGATGATTACGGGAAGCGAGTGGGCGAGGCCGAGGAGATTTAGGACGGCAAAACGTGAAGCGGGCGTCAAGGAGAAGCAGAAAAGAATGACAACGCGTCTGCAGCAGACAAATGAAAACAAGCGAGCTGGCAGCCACACGGCGTCCGGCAAATATGACAACAAGCGAGAAAAAACGGCAGATGAGAGAGAGCGGGCAGGGGAGGGGAGGGGGGGTGGGGGGGCAGGCTTGTTTATGCCCAATAAAATGAAATGTCCTCTGTCTGAACGGAGACAGGATGATGAATTGTCGTCTGCGTAAATGAAGCACTTGAGGCTCCTTCTGTGCAAAGTGGCGGCGAAACATCGGAATCGATACGTGAGCCAAACGTTACGACGACAGCGCGCTTGTCACACGCAAACCGACATTTTCGCATCAAACCACTTTTACGGACATCAAATCTGAATCTGTTCCTTTTACAATCAACTTTCTTTTACAACATGTACAGTAGTGGACCGCAACACTCGCAAAAAAATCTGTGATTCATTGACAGCTGTTACCATTTCCAACACATCTGGACTTTCTTGCAAATTGGAATCTGCTAGAATAAATGTACATAAATGATCCTATATTTACTCTTATAGTATTGCAGCTGCAAAAACAGGAACTGTGCCCAAGATAGCAGCCGAAACACTTTGCGGATGTACTGTTGAACTTTGACCTTTGACTGTTGAAACCTTCAGCGCCAAAGGAAGACACGTCTGTATTATAATCTGCTCATATCCGTGATGGTTGCTGCTGTGTGTTCTCCCAACCTTTAGAGCAGCAACGACTGTGTAACCAGGGACCGCCCCGAAAAGAAATAAAAAGAGAGGGCTGGGGCAGAAGGTGCTTCAGAGCGGGTAGGAGATCGTAACTGTGCACATCTCTGTCCGTTCCCCTCGCGAGCAAAAATAATCAAAGTCTCTTGTCTTCCCTCCTTGTCTGTTGTTTAATAAATGTTCAAGGTTGACTGAACCTGACAGAATCCTTGCGTATTCATTTGTAAATAATAAGTAGAAACTGCAGCACTGGTAGAAGTAAATTATTGAAGGATTTCATGACTTGTTCATAAGTCTTGTCTATGTTTAATGTTTCCTGCCAAGGGGGACTATGAATGTAAATTATGTACACGGGTACTGCATGGTAGTGTTCGTCAATGTTCATTGGACCTTTCAATTAAAAAAATGAAATCAAATCAAGCGAAAAGTAAATATCTGTTGATGAATGATTATCAACCATTGTTTTACGGCTTCTGCAGTTCTGTTTGACCTGCCAAAAAAAATAAAAAATTTCCTACGCTTTTAGGTCAGAACGGGTGTTTTTGGTGAATGTAATCTATGTTTTACTGCTGATAACTGCTGGATTTGAACTTTTACATCAATTGAAACTAGTAGAACTTTGTTTATACAAGTTTGTTGTGTTTTTGATTTTCTTAGACTAATCTAAATTCAATGCATAAGATGATGAAATTTGTGTTGGTGCCTTGAAGGATTTTTTTCTCCTGCTGATGTTCTTGTTTCGTTAAGAAGGTCGACGGCATAATAAACTGCGGCGTCACTCCAGGCCTTTTGGCTTGGATTATTTTTCATTTTATTCCCGGTATGATTGATTCACTCACAGCAAATCAAATTAAAATAATCTATCTAAAGGTACTCTGGTGTAATAGATTTTTATTGAATCAGTTTGTAAGCACAGTTTTTTTCCCCCTCCCATATTTTTAGTGCAAATGTGAATGTTAAAATGTTGCCTTGCAAAAATATGAAATATGAAAGAAATGAAACTTCTGACTCTTATTTTAATTTTGTTCTTCTTATTATTAACTCATGGGGGCCTACTATTACTGTATTTTTTATGATGGCCATTACGGCGATACTTGGTGTAAAAAGTTTGCCAATCAATCATCTACTTTGTTGTCAACTCACTGATGCCGACAATTCCACCTTGGAAGTCTTTGCTTATCGTCAGCATTTTTTTCCTTCCGCATCTGATCTTCAAAAGCAGGTCGACAGTTCATGTCCATCACCATTAAAAGTCAAAACGAAAAAAACTTGGAACTACAAGTGTTTTGTAAAATTGCCGCGTTACAGGAAGAAACAGGCATACACGCAGGACTCAAGACACTCCCACTGCCCACACGCTGGCACAAGCACACACACACGCACACACACACGCACACACACACACGCCCCATCTGCACCAGCAAATCTCTGTGCTGGGATCTTATATAAGGCAGAGTGGGTGGCGGAGAGCTATTTCAGGCCCATAAAAGACCAAAGAGTGTGTATGTGCTTGTGCATGTGTGCGTATAGCACCCTTATGGATGTGTGTGTTTCTGTGTGTGTGTGTGTGTGTGTGTGGAGGACCCTTGCAGGAACTGGAAATAATCGGAATCACTTTTTGGGTTTCATAACCTAAAGTGGAGTTTGGAGGACTTCGGCCGTGATGCGTTCAGGGAGCCCTTGAAATGACGGAGATGTCAGGCAGAAGCAACAAGAGCCTTCCCTAACGTCCTTTGGAAGCCGACCAGGTGGGTCGGGCTTAAGCGCTTCTTAAAAGGAGTCCTCCGAGATGAGCTCCGACTGCTGGAAAGTACTTTTAATCACGCGCCGCCGCCGCCTGCGTGAGGGAAAAAAATTCAACTTTGGAGCTTTCCGGGGGTGTCAGCTCCATATTGAGACGGCCGCGGGGCCAACAAAAGAGACATTAGTCAGAAAATAGGATTTAAAATACATTTAAAAATAGTGGCATGGCACAAATAGATCCATTTTTTTTTTTTCTGGCTTAGAAGTGTGATGTCTTGGCGGAGACGTGAAGGAGATTTGCGGAATGGCAAAGAGGTCAACTGACTGCAAATTAAGTCCTTCTTATAGTCTGTCTTGATTGCGTATCTTTTGACAAATATAATACTAAATGCTGAACATGTGCTGTAAAAGTAAAAACGAGTGTGTTCATTTTGAGTTAATTTAAAGTTGCTTTAATTAATTCCACTATTTTTTTTTAACGCGCGATTACTTGGAAATCCTGAACTGGGGGAATTCCAGTCGCAACGCAGCAAACGCGTCCACATCAAAATTTAGCCGTAATAATAATGCATATATTTATGGAGATTAGGGTCACGTTGTATTTTACAATTTTAAAAATGAGCTAAATTTACTTCATGTTAAAGATTAGATAGTGCTTAATGTGAACAGAAAAATGCACTGAGCTGTCACCGTCTTACAAATGCAATTATGCCATCTAGCGGCAGAAAAATGACATCAACACAAATCAATGTCACGCTCGTTTTTTTTTAAAGTACAGTACATATTAATATTGCTCAAACAACTATTATGTAGGATAACTTCCAACATGTCGCAAACGGTTACTCCTAATAAAGGAGCAAAAGAATACACACATGACCTTAAAATGACTTATGCGGAGTCCCCCATGGCTCTGTCCTTGGCCCCTACCGGTATTGTTGAACTATTTTATTTATTTATCTCTATTCGAGGTGCATCCCAACGCATTTGTCTTGAAGTGTGGCTAATGTCTTAGCCAATGTAACTTCCTAAAAAGAACGATCCATTTTTCAACTTTTATCCAGCTACTATTTTTGAAAGTCACAAGGATGAATGGGGTTTAATTGAAACTAAAGAAGATTAAAAGAGACAGTATTTATATTATATTTAATTTTGTATTGTAGAAGGCATTTTATGCAAGTTGCTCTTTTTTCGTTGAGATTTACCATCAGATATAAAATGCACTCGACACATTTGCACTAAACAGGTTTTCTATTTTATTGATAAATCAAACATTCATAAATGATGTGACTGCGATTGGTGTGACTGTGTAAAAATAGAAGCTCTTTCTAAAAACAGTAGGTCCAGTGGATGAGCTGCGGCGCCGCCATCTGCGACGAGTCATCGCCATGGCGACGCCTTAACAGCCACTTGTTTGTTCTCGCAATTCTTGGCCATCATCCGGCGCTCGCGTGTCCGGCTCGTGCCTCTTCCGACCTCCGCTAACTCTTGCTTGTCTGTGACTCGCTAGCGAGTGATTTTGGGCGGCGTCATGGCGACTTAGTGTTTAGCACCCGGACCGTTTTACGGCCGTAGTGCCAGTAGCTGTAGCCCGACGCCGCGGTGGTCACGCCGGTGACGAACCTGCAATGCGTGGGATACAAATGAGAAGTGCTATCTTGTAACTTTAATACTCAAATCATCTTTTCCCATTGAAATGAATGCAAATGCTTTTAATCCGTTCCGGTTCCCCAAGAAATATCCGTAAAAATGTTGGGATTTCTTATTTTATGGAATTGGGACTATTTTCCACTTGTTGCTGCATTGGATTCTTACCCAATGGTACAGAACATGTACAGGTTGCTTTGCTAATGCGTGCAAACAGAAGTTACATGCAAGTCAACCAACACAGATGAACACATAGACCTCTATTCAACATAAAGACACGACTCATCACTTTCTGTGCATCAAACGTTAAGTGAAAGAACTTACAGTTGCAATTGTCGTGCAATTTTTGGGGAAGAAAATATGCTTGAAAATGAGCTCCAAGCGACGAGGTCGAGGATGACGCTCCACATGTGACTTGGATCGTACGAATTAGGCGTGAACGCAGGATGCACGGTCAACATTCCTTTCAAGCGCGTCAATGCACGAGGATTAGATTACAGCGACACAATAAAGAGGTTGAGGCGGGGGTGGCGGAGACCAGTGGGGGGCGCTGTTGGCGTCTTACCACAAGCCCTGCAGAAGGATGCTGTCGGTGTACTGGAAGACTGGAGCCGCCAGGGACGCCGCGACCAGAACCAGCTGGATGGCCGTGTTCACCTGTCGAGTGCCGAAAACAACACATCAACATATGAAAAATGAAAAATTTTATTAAGTCAGATAATGCGAGTGAATTCATCACTTTCTGCCACTATTTATTGTTCAGTGTATAGAGACTGGCTACAAAAAAGACAATCCATTCTTGAAAATGCACAAAGAATGGAAATGATACAAAATTATTTATTACCATTTGCATATATTTTTGATTATCTTATTATTTTTATAACCAACTTAATTCTCCATTATGGCACAAATTTCTCAGTAAGTGATTAAATGATGAACTATCAACAACAACAAAAAAACATTCTACATCATTTATTTTCTTTGTATTCAACATAAAATATAAAAATTTGGGGTGTCAGGCGATTACATTTTTTCATCGTAATTAATTGCATGACTTCAATAGTTAACTCACGATTAAGCGCAAATTTTATTTATCAATTTTTTAAATTTTATTTAACCATATAAAAATTTTGAGAACTAATTCTCATTTACAAACATGACCAGGACAGTATCTGTGTTTGTTCTAAATGCATAATAAAAATGTACAATAAAATATTTTTTTAAGTTTCATACTCTTGTTAACATAAAAGTGGAAAACAAGTTTAAAAATACAAATATGGCTGCATCTTTTAGTTACTGATGCAGTAATTTTATAATAATTCATAAAATTGGGTTAAAATTAAAAAGATGTACCGAGTGTGATATTGATTTGTGTTGGTCATTTTTCTGCCACTAGATGGCATCATTGCATTTGTAAGAGGTTGGTGACAGCTCAGTGCATTTTTCTTTTTATATTAAGAGCTATCTAATCTTTAACATGAAGTAACTTAAAATTGTAAAATACAACTTGACCCCAGTCTCCACAAATTATGCATTATTATTAATTTTATTACTGAGAAATTTTGACGTGGAATGGAATTCCCCAAGTACAGGCTTTCAAAGTAAGGGACGGCCATTCATCACGCATAAAAAAAAAAAAAAAAGTGGCATTAAAGGAACTTTAAATGAACGCGCTAATTTTGACACCCGTAATAAAAATAATTATAATCCGAGGCAATTCACACATCGAGTGTCTCACCTTGCTAAAGAGTGTCGGCTTGAGCTGAGCTGTGGTGTAGCAGGGGTTAAAAAACTTACTGAGGGTCACCTGCATGCGACACACAAACAAAATACAAGTCACATCTTATGTGGCAATGACAAAATTAAAAAAGCCAAATAAAGTCTTACCGGTGGCGGCACCGTCTTGTATCTGACCCAGAAGACGGCAGCGATCAAACCGATGTCCCTGAAAACCACCAGCGCCGTCAGTGGCGCTGCGAGAGACACAACAGACACTTATTTAGGTACACGCGAGGGCTTAACTGAGACGGGATCATTCACCACGGCACACCTGACCATGAAATAATACCTGGTATGATGTCTGCATACGTGAGGCTGATGTATAAAAAGCTGATGAGGATTTTGTCCGCCAGCGGGTCCAGGGCGCTTCCCAACGCCGACTTCTGCGTGGGCCACGTCCTGGCGATGTAACCGTCCAGCTGACAAGGACACGCACAGACAAGTCAAAACATGCCGAATGCTGAAAATGAACACGTGGCACTGCCAGTTTGTGCCGTTTATGAAATTTTGTATTGTGAATCCGCTAAATGAAAAGCCACTATTACAGTGTTTTATTTTTCCCGACTAGGGTTCTGTTTGGCAAAGTGAGAAACAACGGGCTCATGTTATGTCATGACGCAGATGTGTTTTTGTGCAACGTACACATTACCAAGTCAGTGGCTCCAGCCAAGGTGAAAAGCGCCAGGCTGAGGTGGAAGTGTTGCTGGATGATCAGGTGACCCAGGAAAGGAGCCAGGACGATCCGGCACACGCACAGCAGATTGGGGATGGTCCACGGGTTCTCGTACTGCACAATGACATTAAAGCATGAAAGTAATTGACAAACATACTGTATTTAATAGCCAAGTGGTTCTCAAGCTGACAAAAAAATGCAATCATTCAAGTAGTGCAGTGCAGTTTAGTGCAACACATGCAAGTTATGTATTATTAGTGTTGACATTATGAGGGATTCTGAGAAAAATGTCCCCCTTAACCCGTGGGCAGTATTTTATTTTGAAATGGCTTGGTCAGAACCAACAAAAAGCCCCAAAAATGGTCACAATAACGCCTAGGGGTTGAACCCCAAAAGTTAGAGAAGCCTGTTTTAAACGATTCCACAAGAGTGTTTCTTGACACTTTTTCGCTTACCAGCTCTTTAAACTTGAACAGCCCCTGTCCGGCTACAGGGTTGGCCTCCCTTTGGGTATCCGCTTCCTGGTTACTCTTCCCACTAAACCCTCGGCCTCCGGTGGACAGGAGTGACCGGGAGTTGACAACCAACCGGCCGTGACCTCCGCGTAGCACGAGCAGAGTTCGGCACGGCCTCCACCACGTCGACGGAACCGGACCGAGGCGAAAGGGAGGGCGGCCGTCCGCCCCTCTGAGGCCGGTGACAGGTGCTGCGCGCAAGAGCCGCCATGTCGTCGTCGTCGTCGCCTCCAGCCGACACGCAGCCCCGCGCCGCGCCGACAGCAAACAGTCGGCGGCCTTGCGGCACAGCGGTGCCGGATTTCCCCGAAAACACAAAAGCATCATTTTCACTTGCACTCCGTTGGCGAGCGTTGCGTTCGCCGAGCCATGATGGAGTTTTACAGCTTTTTAGTGCCGACCGACGTCCAACTGCAGCAAGGAGGCTGCCATGTTGCCGTAAAGCGATGCGTTGGTAGGCAGGCAATGTCGTACAATTATTGTGACATACCGGCAAAACAAGATTGCGCATGCAAAACGGAAAAATACTCAGTGGAAACCTACATTATTATTTGGATGTAAAAATATTTTATATGGTTAAACAAAATATTGCCGTGTTAACGCAAATGAAAAAATGATTTTAAAACAACAACTTAGTTACGAGGAAGGAACGTTTTATTAACAAATTATTTACAGTACTGAATAATAAAATAAGCACAAGTCAAGTACAAATAATTTGAAAACAATTACAAAAGTAAATCTTCAGAGAAAAGGACAATTGAAACGAAATTACAGGTACTGTACTATCCCAGGGGTAGAAAATGTTTGTGCTCGAGGCCACAATTGATTTTTTAAAACAGCGGGATTTGCAAGTCACATATTTCAAATGGTATTATTTACAATTTAATTACAATTAATAAATTATTAAAGTATAACATTAATACAGACAATATTTATATTGTCTTGTATTATAACTTTGATAAATAATTAGCCAATTATGTACTATAATTTTTAATAAATACTTTGTAACTAACCAATTCCATGAAAAAAGTAGCATTAATCCAAGAAATGTTACAGGATTCCTGATGATAAATGCAGGGTGTGCCAGATTAAAAAAACAGATACTTTTTCCACCCCTGGTCTTGTCTGTCTGTTGTTTTGATGTTGAACTGCAGTTTTACAGTCTTTTACTGAGTGATGATAAAGTCTGTTTGGCTTGTCAGACAGTCTGAAGTTGGTAGAGCTTGGCTCCTTTCTTCAACAGGAAACCTTGTTCATTCAGGGAACTCACCAGAACCTCAAAGTCCATCACCTGCCCAAAAATATATTGTGTATATCGATGACAGCGAATAATGAAGAAAAAGAAGGAGGATATTGAGGCAGAAGTAACATCATGTAAAAATACATTTCAAGATATTCTCAATTTTTTTTTTCAATTTACTCTGAAAATGACAGTATATTTACTTTATTTATATATCATAATTGATTTCATATGTTAGGTGAGAGTTGCATTTGACTGTAAAATAAATCCCCACACACATACTGTACAGTGCACCTTGATGTTCAGCCTCTCCGCCACAGATCGAATGGTCTGCAGGTCAAACTGCTTCTGATTGGTCCGCTGGGCGTGCGCGTGCAGCGCGCCGATGAGTTTCTTGGCGACACCGCGCTGACTCATGCCCGTGCCCAGCTGCGAGCGCTCAAAGTCCAGATTGCCCAAGCCGTCGGAGTACGTGTCAACCAGGCTGCACCAACAAACAAAACACACGACGGCGTGGAGCGTGAGGTGTGTCAAGGCATCAAGGAAGGGAATGTCTTGACGCTTGCGGTTTTGCTGGTCTCAAAGCACCACAAAATAGCACACGCAATACCAGGGGGTTGCAAACTTTTGTTTGATTTTTAAATGGGACATCCACAAAAGTTGAATGGAGGCAACTAGAAAATGTTTGATTGTTAAAGATATTTTATCTCTTCAATTTTAAATCTTAGGTGTGGGATACTGGACAATCTGCAGTAGACAGACAAACAGTATGCAAAAGAAAAATGTGGACTCGGCTATTTTTAGACCAATTCAATAATACTATACAATTCCTTTTTATATGATATTTTCATGCTCATAAAAAGTTGTGAAATCCTGCTCTACCTGTGTTTCATAATTTCCACCACATCCTCCGCATGGCTCTTGGTGGCCGTCTCACTGAGCTCCAATCTGGCTCTCGCCTGCAACCATACAATCTTCATTCATTTATTATATTCAACACAATCCGACATCCAGGCCGACATGGTGACGGCTACCTCGGTGAGTCTGATGAGGGACTCCAGTTGGCGGGTGGTGATGGGCGTGGTGTCGGCGGCGCGCGACTGGGACCTCAACGACAGGTAGAAATCCTGAAGCGTCTGCGCCGCTTCCGACGACAACGTGGGCTGAACGTAGTGGCGTGCGTAGCTGATGTACTTCCTCAATAGGCACGCCGGGATGGGGTCGACGGCTTCACCTGCTGGGATCTTTAGAAACAAAAAAAGTATCATAGCGACTAAGTGTTCTATCCGGACATGCCTGATCCAGCAGCCAATCGGAGTCCAAGAGATGAGTGGCTTGAGATAACTTATTTTGTGAATCGGCGATCCGGAAATGAAATTGAACTGAACCTTCACCTGCAAACGCTCCGACAGCGCCATGTCTGCGTGCTCCAGCAAAATGGATGTTTCCAAGTCACTCTTGCTGCTCCTGGTGACTACGGCGCTGCTGGCTTTGCCTCCGCTGGCCCGGTTGGCCATGATGTGCTCCGACAGACGGCGGTCGTGAGACTCGTCGGGGATGTCCAGCAGAAGGAAGACCACGTCGAAGCGGGAGAGCAGCGGTGAGCCCATCCTGAAAATGGAGCGCCACACAATGGAAGAAGGTGATTTTGGATACAAATGTGATTAGCGACTGACCGATGCCTCACTTCAAATTCTCCGAGACGGTCTTGCTTCGATTGTAATGGCCTCCGACGGGGTTGGCGGCGGCGACGATGGACGTTCTGGCGGGCAGAGAGGAAACGATTCCCGCCTTTGCCAGACTCACGGTTTGCTGCTCCATGGCTTCCAATAGGGCCTGCTGCTGGCTGCCCAGCTTGTCAAACTCATCAATGCAGCACAAACCTGAACAGAGGATATTGAAGAAGGGACTTTTTAATCCACTCGCTGTGACAGATGTTTATATTTGTCAACTGGAATTCAACTCTTTACCGCCACCGACATAAACATTCGTCAACAGGTCGGCGAATAAAAGAGAGGGAAACTCAGGGTTGTAAAGCACTGCAATGACCAGCAGATCCCAGTAGATGGTGCTGTTGCTTGCCTTTTGATTTGAGATCAGAATAGCTTTTGAGTGGGAGATAAAAGGAACAGAATGCAAAGAGATATGTGTAGCATAAACAGAACATGTCATAGTAGGCAGTAGAAAGTGTTTCACGATTGTGAGAAAAGATGACGCAGTTCATTGAGTGAATAGCGAACGGCATGTAAAAAAGTCACTAAAAAAAGCCAGTTCAACGTGAGCCATGTTGAGTCAGCGTTGCTCACAGCGCATTTTTTTGTTGCGTATCTCTTAAAATATGATATTTTACAATCAAAAGCCCTTTCGTGTTTTGTTTTTGTGGTTTTATAGCATGAGGTGTCACAACAAAAATCTTTGCATCAAAGTCCCCGTTGGGTTTGACGTGTTTCTTTTCACAAAAAGCTTGTTTGCTCCACCAGTGGTGTCTCGCTTTCTCTTCAAAATGTGGCCAGTTTGAGAACATGCATCCGCTCGCCTGGTTGCAAAGGCCTAGCTAGCTCCACCGTTGGTTGTCATGGTAACGGAAGCCCATTAGTCCCCTAGAATAGCATGAGACACCGGGGAACTGTTTGAAATGGTGAAAAAAAATGTCTCCTTTAAACGTTTGCAACTTAGAAGAAGACTGCATCTTACCACTACTACATCATACACAAGATGAGGTATCAGCTCTTGGTCTGGATCTCGTTAAATTGTACCTATAGATACCTAATGAAGTGGCCGATGAGTTATGTTTGCACTTGCTTTCCCACCTTGGTCGGCCAGCACCAAGGCCCCCGCCTCCAGAGCGTAATCGCCACTTCCTTGATCTCTGTACAAACTCACTGTTAGTCCTGAAGAAATAAACACAAAAGCAGAAGTGCAATTCAAGTACTTTTATAGGTGAAATATTCTCAAACAAAACAAGAAGTTAAGGTATAAAATGTGGACAGCAGCAATTGATTTCAACTTGACACCGTCACACCGCTGTCACATTATTGCTGAGTTCCCGCACACACAAGCCTCTAATATCAACCTCAGAATGTGGAAAATTGCTTTTTTCCCTCACGCATTCAGTGTCAGGGTTGTGTATACAACGTAGCAACGTGGGCAATAAGGTGGAAAATGTTGGCTTTTATATGCAGTGTTGGTGAGGCCAAGTGGCCCGAATCAATTCAAGTTGCATGTCAAATTGTTGTGACAGTTTACCTGCAGTGCTGGTGCTGTTGCCACAAACATAGACCCCCCTGGGAGCCACATTGCACACGGCCTACAAATGAAAATACAATGATCTCGTTAGACTTTGAACAAAAAGCAGGAACGAGTCAGGCTGTCGGGCATTGAATCGACCTGCAACATCTGGCTCTTGCCCAGCCCGGGGTCTCCCACCATCAAGACGTGGGGGTCTCCTCTGACCGGGACGCTGTTCTTGCCCGTGTGCTTCTGCCGGCCTCCGAACAACACCAACACAAGCGCCGCTTTCACCAGCTACAAACACGCAGCGCGAGAATGCCATCAGCCAGCCAGAAAAGATGAAGAATGGACGGCGGCGCTCACCAGCTGTCCGTAGATGGCGGGACACAGAGAACTGGGAGGGGCCAAAGGAGGGAATATGTTTAGAACAAACATCTGAAAGCCGCAAGGAGACGTTGCGTAGATGAGGGATGTCAAGTTAAGGTGCATGTTTTCGATGGATTGTGTCTAATTGACAAGGTGAAGGTTTTGGCCAAGAAAAGAAGGAAGGAACGAGTGAGAGAGAGAGAGAGAGAGAGAGAGAGAGAGAGAGAGAGAGAGAGAGAGAGAGAGTGAGAGTGAGAGTGAGAGAGAGAACTGTGCAGTGTGTATGTGAATAACAGGCTCTTTGCGAGTTTTGGTACAAGACATGAAAATAATAATAAATAAATAATTAGATGAAATAGTCATTTAGATCAAGCAAATTGGTTTTAGATCCGTTTTAGAATGATTGTTCTAATTTTGTTTTGTTTTGTTAATTTTTTTAAGGCAGCCACACTTACTTCACTATGAGTCTGAGCAAGTCAGGCTGCGACTGGATCTCCTGGATGGCGTAGAGCTCCTTGAGGCTAAACTCCTCACCGCCGCAGCGATCCTCGGGCGGGCCGCCGGACGTCCCCGCGCCTCCAGACTTGGATTGCTGGCCTGCATTCAATGTTCATTGACGATGGCGCCGTACTTGAAGGTGACACTTTAACAGCACCTTTTGTCTTGCTGACTGACGTGGCCTCAATGTAGAGGAGGAACATGCACTGGTCCTTATTCCACTTGGAGGTGCCTGGGTCACAAATACAAGATGAATGCATTTGACACCATTTTCATTTGAAGCCTTTCTAGTAAATGGGCTTTCACTTGCGTAGCACTTTTCAACCTTCAAGGTAGTCAAAGCACTTCCACAGTGTTTACTTGTTCACCTACTGATGGTGAAGCATTAGGAGCAACTGGGGGGGGGGTCACTATCTTGCTCAAGGACACTTGGACATGGTCACAAGGGCTCAGGATCGAAACCTTTGGGTTGGGACTCATGCCGCCCTCGTAAACCCCAGAATAATTACAAACCCAAAATAATTAGCTTCAGCGCCGATGATGGCACAAAAAAATGCACATATTGTGGAATGACTTCTTTGTTTTATTTCTCATTGAACACCTTTTCTATTTTGTCCATAACTACCTACTGTTTCTAGGCTTTTATCCATAATTAAAAAATAATTCAAACCGTGGAAATGCATTTCCTGTAAATCATTTATTAATTAATTATTTACTACGTGATACAATATTATACGAGGCACTTTTTGACACATTTGGAGGACATGTACAGTGAGCCTTTCGTTCTTTTTTTTTTATTTTTTACTTTTACGAACAACTAATTTAATTTTGTTTGAATCAATATTTTTGTTGTGAATTCAGTTCTGTATAATATTACTGTGCTTCAACCATATTGCTAAGTGCCATTCACTGTTGCGCTGGGAGAACTTTAAGGTGTTCTGAAAGTCACGTTGACCAGGTTTTCTTAGCTTGTGTCGTAAAAATATTAAACACACACATATGCTTTTAAAGGATATTATTAAACAGTACGATTTCTTAATTGCTCTGAACGTCTATTAAAGATGGTCCGGACGTAGGAAAATGTGACTCCCCGTTTGACCACATTTGAGAACCAATGACATAAGAAGCAATCAAATACATTTTAATACAGAAATTAGGTAGGAATTGACCTTTTTGAAAATAAAAATAGTGCAGTGAGCAGTATACAGTTGATACCACTGTACACACAGACGTTTGTGTATGTGTGTGTGAGTGCATGCGCACCATCATTGGCGACTCTAACGATCCCCGTCACTGTTACGGTGTCGCCGGGGACGCCGCTGTCACAGAGGTCAGAGGTCAGGTGGCACTCTACGGTGCGTGGGATCCGTCCGGCCTCCCTCTGCTCGCCGCACACCAACTCCTGAACCCTGCCAACACACACACACACACACACACACACGCGCAAAGATATTCTTAACAGGGCCATCTATAGCATTCTGCCAACATTCTGTTGTTTATTTGAAGAGACCAGAACTGCAGTGAGTCATGCGAGCAGCCAATCTGCTGCAGGTGAGTCACTGCGGAGGTAGCAGTGAGGTAAGCGTGGCACCTAGTGGCGATATTGTGATTTTCAATTAAAGTCAAAAGAGCAATGAGGTGTGTCATGGGAAATGATCCAATTTCAACATTAAGTATAAAGCAGAAACATTGGAGTTTTTCACTGGAAGGCCGATGTACAATTATTCTTTGAATCTACCCGTTGCCATCATACAATAGAATAGTAGCTTTGTGTTCAACAAATCACACTACGGTTTTACACGGACTAAATTGAGACAAGATCAACATCCTTTCAATGGACATTTGTGGCAATTTTGTTTTGTGGCGTGCAGAAGGATTTGTTTTTTCAAAAAAATGTTGGGAATTAATGCATTAAGACATTTTAAATAATACATTCAGCTAGGGCTGCTCGATTATGAAGAAAATATTAATCAGGATTATTTTGGTAATAATTGAAATCACAATTAGGACGATGATTTCTTTTTTGGTACAAAAAAAGAAAATGTTTCAACTTAAAAATTATGAAGACAAATACAATTCTTTGAAACACTATAATTATTACAAAACTCAAAATTAGTATTAATAATCTTTTTTTTTGGATGATTATGCTGATGACTTGACTTGATTTTATAATTGTGGAGTGTAATAATTGAAATTGTAATTGAATTTCAATTAATTGCACAGCCCTACATCCAGCCATCTATTTTCTATAGCGTATGGCAGAGCTACCATGCATATTTTTGGAAAATGGGAGGTAGCCACACAAACACAAGCAAATTACACCATAGGTAAGCCCGAGCTGGGATTTGAACGTTAATTCTGAGAACTGAGGCAGACATGCTAACCGCTCGCTCACTGTGCAGTCCCAATGCCATTTACGGAATTTAAAATTGTGTTTTATGGAAGAAAAAAAAGGAAAAATAAAGAACATTATGATTTCTTAATGAAAATGTCAAATAGTGATTTACTGCATTCCCAAAGAGAAAAAAATTGTTTTAGTGGCTAAATATTTTTATTTTTTTTATTGTTTTGTTTTTTTAATTTCTGCTGTAAACATATTGTTCAACATGGTGATTCAGTCCTATTTAAAACAGTAAAACATCAAGAGCAAAGCGATAGTCCACTCCACACACATACGGATGAGGAGTATGGTGTGTATTGCTTACTTGATGATTTGCCAGTCTACAGTGTGTGTAAGAGGGGAACTCCGTCTGGCAGAGAACGCACGACCGCGGCAGTCTGGCTGGACACACTGCGAGACAACACACACAAACGACGCTCTTCCACCACGAACACGACGTATAACTCAGCTAAGCGGACGTGTCCTCCGCCCATACCTTGGTGGGTGTGGCGTACTTCCCGTGGTGCAGAGGCAGCGATTGTGTGCTGGAGCACGTCAGGCACTGGAAGGCCAGCCTGGTGCATTGAGGCCTGATGTTGCTCACCCGCACCACCGTTCCCCTCACGCACACCAGGCAGCCGAACACGCTGGCGCGCAACGTGCGAAGCGGAGTCAGCGGCTCGTAGTTGTACAGCCTAGAATACAAGTACACACTTATGGCGCATATTTAAAGTCAACCCCACAAAAAACAGTATATTCTATGCAGCCCCACTAGTCTAAATGGTATTCTTGTTAATATCACATTAGTGGAATATGAGTTAAACAGCAAAATCCAGTTGTTTTTTTTTAATCATCATCGATCAGAAGGCGGTCATTTTGCCACTTGCTGTCGAGTGAAAATGACATCACGGTTTCTCAGGTCTCAGGTAACAACCAATCACAACTCAGCTTCAGAAAACAGGTGAGCTGTGATTGGTCGTTACCTGAGACCTGAGCAACTGTGATCTCATCTTCAGTCGACAGCAAGTGGCAAAATGGCTGCCTTCTGAGATGAAAAAAAAACACGGCTGGATTTTGCTTCATAACTGATATTCCACATATGTAATATTAATCAGAATGTCATGTTTAAACTAGTGTTGTCACATAATTTAATTAATTAATTATTAATTAATGTCAAGAAATGTTAAAGGTAAATTCCCCTTTAAAGTCTATACACCCTTCAAATGGCAGGTTTCGGCTATGTAAAATAAAAACAAGAGAAATTATTTGTCTGTATGACTCAATTGTAAATTTAAAAAAAATTGTTTTAAATCCCCTCAAAAACGATAATTTTTTCTAGAGGGGAAGTAAAAGTAAACAAACACATTCAAACAGGTTCTTTTGAAAAAAAACATTTTTTTTTTCAATAGGTTAAAGGTCACAATGGTGTAATCTTAATTTATTTTTTTTAAAGATGAGGATTTGAAAAGGGTGTGTAGACTTTTTATATTTTGACGTCAACTGCAAAGAAATGTGACCTTCATACCTTGCACTGACATGAGGGATGTGGATAATTGGCGCGGCCACAGGAAGCTCGTCCCCAGGTAGTTCGGCGGCCTGCTTCTCCAAGTCGACAGTTAACACCTGTTTGTTCACAAAAAAACGTTTTTTTTTTGTTATATTTATTCCCATAAATATTCCACCGTTGCAGACGTGTTTGATAATTCACCTTCAACTAGGTGCAAGTAAATGACCCTCATTTCCCAGTCATATTTGGCCAGAATTCTTTCTCATTCGACAGTGTGTGTGTACCTGGTGAACGGCCAATCCCAAACAGTTGAGGATCACTTCTGGTTGTTCCTTGAGCTCCGCGGTCAGGGCAGGAAGTGCCGCAAGCACGGTCTCGTTTGCGATCAGGTCTGCGTAATCCACCAGCACGCTGCCCTGGCGCTCGATCTCGTCCTGTAACGCACGGCAAGTCACCCACCACCAGTCCAGTCCACCTCATAGCGTCCGAGGCACAACCCCACCTTGTCATAGAGGTCAATCTTGGAGGCAAAGTACTTCTCAAACACTTTGATCTTCTCCACGCTTGGTGAGCTGTCAATGAAACCTGCCAAACAGCGAGTCCGATTATCACGCGCTAATCCCGTCAGCGCTACGTTTAATTGTCATTAAATACCGTCAGTGAAGTACAGCGACCATCCTTTGTAAGGGCACAGCACATCCAGAGTGGCCTGATGGAGGACTGACAAGGCACTTTACATTACAATCAGACTTTTTTATTTTTTTACTGGTGAGACGTAATTGGTAGCCGGAGTGGGTCCGGGACAGGAAATGATTGCAAAAAAATAATAGCACCTTGCATCCATTAGTGAATTAATTTCTCAACAACAAGAGTTCTTGTTTTTTTCCAAACCAATTTTAATGCACTCACCTCTATGTGTGCCAAAGCTCTGACTTGCCGGCGCTTTATTATCACCTTCAACACTCCCTCCAACCGGTCCTCCTCTTCCTCGTCCACTACCTGAACCCCCTCTCCAAGGTCTACTCCTCCATCCTCCTCCTCCTCTCCATCCCCCATTGACGCCACCTCCTCTCCATCCGCCATTACCTCCTCCTCCTCCTCCTCCTCTCCATCCGCCATTACCTCCTCCTCCTCCTCCTCTCCATCTCTCATTTCCTGCTCCTCCTCCTCTCCATCCTCCACCATTTCCTCTCCAACCAGCATTTTCACCCCTCCATGGACCTCTTACAGGGTCCCGTCCACTCATTCCTGGGACAAATAGGTGACATTTAAGCTTAGGTACACATCACATTCTTTGAATACACTGAAGCAGTTACTAGCAGTTATTTTCATTTGTTATACAGTATACCCTGCTCCATCATGGGTTCTGGGATAGGGACAATGCTAGTTCACAAATTTTGTCTTGCTCTCTCTTAATATATAATGTGTTTAAATGTGCTTTTATTATTTTTAAAGTGGTTAAAGACCATGAAAAAATAAGTACCCAGATATTTGCTAAGGTCACTTTGCCTCACCTGTTCAACTCTACGAGACAAGATGTGCTACTCTTCGACAACACACGTTCTGACCAAGCAATTTTTTATGATAACTTAAATGTTATTGTATCAAGACTAGTGTTGATAAACATGTTTTGACAAAACGGTAGCCTATTTTTTTTTTCAAGAGCACGCGCTACCTTATTTTCACATGATGTGGAAAAACAACATTTACTTCTATCATTTATGTGGAAGTTGGTTCCAGTTAATACTGGGGAAAATGTTTTAAAGCTGGGTATCAGGAGAAAAAAGGCATACTTTGTTAATGACAAATTAATGTAAAATGGCATTGCTCAGACCTAAACTCCACTCGACTCAAGAAGTACCTCATATTAGTACAATAGTACAGTACTAGTATTTAAGTACAACACCTGTAGTATTTCGAACGTCAGAGTTTTTTAAGGTAACTACATCAGTTCTGTACAGAAAACGAAATTCATTAAACACCGTTGATTTTTTTTTTACCAACTGTAAACACATATCTTCGACAAGTAAAATAGTCATAAAAAAAGGCATAAAGTCTGAAAATTACCGACGAAATGTCGATGTTTACACTCGACGAGCTGTCAAAATTTCCCTCCACTCAAACGGAGCTTCTTCTTCTACGCCTTTTTCGGTGGTGGCTCGACTCCCCCGACTGACTACTGACCCTTACAGGACTGATGCAGGACTACAGTTGAAAGCACTCATTAGATTAGAGGCACTCATTTAAATTAAAAAATCACTGCATTCACTTCGTGTTTTAATTTTGCATGATATTGCAAGTTGATAAAAAAAAAAACATTATGCCGTTAAAGCGTGCCTATTATAGTACATTGTAGAACATACAACTAACATAAGTAAGATATTGGTTTAATACGTGGATTTATTCAACTGATTTAATGATGATGCATGCAAAAAGTACCAATACTAAGTATAACACGAAATTAGAAGTCATGATGGTGATGACTAAAAGCATTTTGCACCATTGGAATTTCCCCCCTCTGCACGTTGCGTGCAGAATGACGCAATTGGCAATTAAAAAAATGCAACACGTACAGGGAGTATGATGGCAAGTGAACTTTTAGTAACCTTTCTCTTATTTAGTAGTCTTTGCAAAAGTGTAACAACACACAAGTTAGATATTATATGCAGCTACAGCAATACTCTTTTGATAAGACGTGGAATACAAGAAGAAAGTGTTTTGTTTGGATCGTCTCTCTACAATTCTCTCTCCCTACGAGCAACGCATGGTCTTGAAGACATTCGGGAGTGTTTGTGATTCATCGGCACGTCACTGTTGCTTGCGACCATTTCGTTGCAAATTCGCAGCCTACGTGCAAAACGTGACGGTCGTGTGACACCCGCTGCTGCTGACCTGTCACACAAGTGTGTTATTGAGCAACTTTCTCAAAGTAAAAGGGAACAAAAATAAGTTTTGTTTTCTTTTTTTTAACTAGTTTGTCGTTTTCCGTGTTGTATAACAAGTGAGCTTTTTTTTGTAAAAGTTGAGAAAATGGATGGATGTTCTTAAAGCGTTACAAGAATGGAAAGTTTTGAGGGGAAGGGGGGTTCTGGGGGGTGTCATTCGCTAAAATGCTTCCAGGCGGGGTAGGACGCCGAGGACGTGAGGTGCCTCCTGATTGGTGGAGAAATCTAATGGGCGGAGCTTTGCCGTTTGCCTATTTAACGCTTTGTTCCATTGTTACTGCTGGTGTTTCCAGCTGAATCTGACTGACAGTGGGTCTCAGTCCGAGGGACACTTTTAGCACTTAATCCTCAATTTTCCTCCTGTCTCTCTCCTTCTCTCTTTTGTTTGCTTGACAATGTCTTGCGCTCATTCCCTGGACGGGAGCTTCCCACCTTCCCCGGCCGAGGACGGAGGCGGCTTGAAGCGGTTGTCCTGGGGCAGGTTGTTGCAGAGGCTCGCCGAGCTCAAGAGGCTCAATCGCAGGCAGTGCAGCAACAGTGACACCGGTGAGTGCTGCAGCAAACCTTTCTGTCTCAGGACACTCTTTTCCTACAGGATTTGACAGAATATTCGCTTTAAAAATAGATGTTATGTGCAATGCAACATGACAAAAGGCATAAGGAATCCTTGCCTTTGTGATTCAATCCTCATACACAAAGCATTTTATCATAGCATTTCTAATAAAAGGAAATTAATTTTTGTAATTGGCATTTAATTCATTGGACGCATATACAAAAAAGGAGGTTGCATCAACTAAATATGATCAAGCAGAACATTTTTAGGTAATATGTATATTCTATTAAATGAATGCAACATCAAAAAAGTCACAATGGCACAATTAGGATTCCGGCACAAAGCAAGCCATTTTTAAACTGAGCATTTTACTGTAAAATAAAATGAAATGTAAAACAAAAAACAAAACAAAAAGAATAGCATTGTATGAATGGAACGGAACACTGATGTTGGGGTCCAAAATCAAGTTGACAGTTTATATTTATTCTTTTATAAAATGCTATGCAACAAAATACAATACAGTAGGCATACACCAGGCTGCCTTTGTTATTCCTGCAAAAAAAACAAAGCTTTTAAATTTTTGCTTGGAATAAAATACAAGGAAACCGACAGGATGGATGTAGAAAAAAAAAGGTATGAATCAAAGAATATATAATGAAAAACTGAAGCGTAAAAAAATCTAAGAAAATTAAATTTCAAAAAGCAAAAAATATATATAAACTGAGAGTGTAATTGAACTAAAACTGCTTCATACAGTTGCATTTTGCTCTTAGCACCCACAACTCTAATGAGGATATTGAAAATAGATGTGTCACTCAAACCGCTTTTAAATGACTCGCCGTCCTTTCTTTTAGGTTCCGTTGCAGACATGTCCATGTCTAATTCCGAGAGCAGCTTGTTCTGTTACCCCTCCGAGGAGACCCTGGCCGCAGAGCTGGTGGCCACCATCGAAGAATCCCTCCACGGAGCCGCGCACCTCCTGGGCTGCTCCCGTATCCTCGTACCCGATTCCCTGCTGGATCACGTGGGCCTGGAGCTGGTCCATCTGGCGGTCAGCGAGCCGTGCGGCCTGCGGGGAGCGCTCATCAAGTTGTGCGTGGACAGGGGTGAGCCATGGCCTCCGTGCAGCGTGGACGAGATCGCCGTGGACGCCGCACTGGTGCCGACCTTCCACGTGACCCTGGTGCTGAGAGCGGAGTCGGGCGGACTGTGGCCCAAAGTCCGCAGGTTCTTTAAAAGCAGCCGATCCGAGCAGACGTGCGAGACACCTACGAGGCACCGACACTCTCTAAGACTGAGCTCTGGCTTCAGGGCCATGAAAAGGAAGTTGTACAGTTCAGAGGAGCTGCTCATTGAAGAGTGTTCATGACCAAAGCACTCCGCGACTAAGAAGTCTCAAATGAACACGTTAGGTGACACTAAGGGCGCACATGCTGGCGGATCCTGATTTTTGTAAAGGCTCGCTGTGCATGTTTGCGGCAGAGAAGTATCTTGGAGATGTCTGGCAGTGCGATCATTTGGTGGCAGAATGTCAGCCAATGTCAGGTTTAACCTGCCTTTGCACCACACGCCATTTTTAAGATGTATGCTGGTCACAAAAATAGAACCCTACGTGCACAATCCCAGAAGCAACTTATACTGTGCACAAAAAAAAAAAAGGCGCCTGTGGCATCTTCTCACCCGGTTTCGGGTGAAGTGTTTTTGTTTTTAAAGCATTTTAAAGTTGCTTGACAAGATAACTTTGGTATTTGATGGTCAAATGTGACATGTTTTTGTACTGAAGAAAAATAAATTATTTTCTATGACTCGTCTTGTGTGGTGGTTGCGCTAAAGTCCCAGCAATTTAATAAAAATAAAGGTTTCTATTTGATTTTTTAAAATGGTCAGATCGTGGCCAGGTCATTCATAAATGAAGAAAACAATTTAATAAAATGTATGCAAGTTATGTAAAAGTTTATTTGGTTAATTTTAAGTTAAATATTTAGTTAAACATTATTTAATAAAACTTATTTAACAACTTCACTATTACTAAATAACTGAATATATATTTTTAAATTTACAACAAAACAAACTTGTGGATTCTGGGACTTTTCTTGGAACCTTCAAGCAACTTGTAACTAACATGACATGACAAACGGTGATTCCAGACAAAATTTATTTCAAAAGAAAACCATTAGACAACTCTTTGCTTGTTAATTTAATAAATAAGGTTTACCAGTGCAACATTTTTTTTTCTCTCAATGATCTTGATCCAACGGGCTACGAGCAAAATCACTTAACGTTAATAATAAATGATATTACCTTTGATAAATTCTGCACTGTTAAAAACTCTAGTCAATATGTACACTAGAAAGAACTATATATATATATAAAAAAAAGCAAAACAAATGAGTGGCTCAGACATGTGTCTATGACAAGGCCGGTTGGGGTTCTCCCAAAAAAAAAAAAAAGGGATCAGGAGAGAAAATCAATATCAGCAGCTTCATTTAACTGTTCAAAAACGGACAACCTACGGACCCTCGCCACCCTGAAGTTGCGCGAGAGAGGAAGAAAACGTCAGCCGAAGCCTCTTGCTTGTTGTATGTGAAGTCAGTCGACAGGAAGCTGCGGAGTGGTTCCCGGATGAAGCCTGCTGCACACAGTGCGTAAAGGCCCGTTTTCATTCGCACTCCAATTTGGGAGGTGAGGATCCGGAAGCGCTATTCCAAAACGATTCAAGTACCAAGAGAACCTAAAAGAGAAGACATTTTATAACCCAAAAATTACAAAAACATCCCACACTGTCCACAACAGATTTATCATCATTTAGGTTTCCGAAAACTTCTGTCCAGGGTGGATATTTTATTTATACCAGATTTTTTTTAATGTAATTTTTTTAAAAATATACTGTATATATAAAAAGCTTTTTTGGGGGGTTTACATGAATTGTGTTATTTTAATTAATTACATTTTTGGGACTTATTATCAAAGTATCACTTATATAAGCAATAAACATAATCCTGATAATGAAACCGCCTCGCTCTGACTCTGTTTATAGTTATAAATGTTTTAACCTACATCCAGTTTCGTACTAAACTTTGATGTAGGTCAAAAGTGTTGTTGTTCACTTCAGTGAGACATCGACACCAACCTGGCTGCCGCTTTAGGAAACCGCTTTTATTTCCTTGGCCAAAGTTCTACGGTCACACGGTGGAGAGAGTTTTCCAAGTCCTTCTGTTGCTGCACTAAAGTGGAAATCCAAGTAGGACACGGTGGAGTCGACTATTAAACCGAAATGCTTGCCAAACATACATGCAAACACAACTGGGCTATCGATGGGTAGCTAATGTACCCGACAATCTCTTGCTCCGCCTTTTCTAACATACTATGAACATAGTTTTCCATCGCCATATTGCGGTTTACTTATTGAAGGTTCAGTGAATGGCGGATTTTTAAAAATGATACATTTCAGTACAGTTACTAAACTGCACGAGTCGGATAAAACAGTAATAGCAAATTGAATATAGCCTACCATATGGTTTAAAACTTTTAACAAAATCCCATACAAAAGTTAAATATTTTAACTTTTATTATTTATTTTATTACCTACAAATTTGCTATATTTTACAAGCCAACTCATATGAGCATCTAATAAACAACTTAACTCAGCAAGCAAATGGACCAACTGAAATTATACAAAAATGAGATCATATTTTAAGTAAAAGACTAGCAAGTGAATAAATAAAATTTATGAAATTTATTTTATAAATATAAATTCATAAGCCAATAAGGTTTACAGCATGCACGTTTTACCATCTTATTTTCATTTTGTTTATCTGCAATGATTTTAGATCTACAGCAGAGGTCACTATTGAGTGACCAACACAGTGTCAATACAGTTTGTCTAATGTGTCAATACACTCCTTGAGGTATCATCGTCCCATCACTACAAGATGCAACATGATGTTTACCATTGAATGTTAGCATTAAGATAGCTTCTGTTAGGCTAATAATAATGGCAGAGAGTTGTTTTGGGGTTATTAAGTACTTGACCGGATATTTGACTGATAAAAAAACATAAAGCAAAAATCCTTTGTACTGCAAAAAAATGGTGCGTTGAATTTACTCCATTTTATTTCGACTACAGATAAATTTTCTAAGTATACTATTGGATGTAGATTTGACTTAAAAATGTAAACAATTAACATTTCAACGCTCATTGTTAAAGCTCGGGAAAAAAAAACATCAACAGACTGAGTTAACGTACCCGTAACTGTCCAAACAGCTTCTAACCGTCCAGTATGACTTGAATCTCGGATAATCGGTTGCAGCTGGGAGTCCCCATCCTCTGCGCCCTCTGGTACAACTCAGAGTCCCCGAAATAGCGAGCGCGGTACATGAGACCTTCCTCTGAAAGCGCAGAACATAACAAGCGTCAGCTGCAAAGCATTCTTCAATTAACAAGCGTTGCCGGTCAAGTGCGCCCACTCTGCTGCTTCTCCTTCCAGCAGTTGTTCCTGAGGTTGGTGATGTAGTCCTCCTCCACCGTTCTTTCCACATTCTTCAGGTTGGCGCCGCTGAATTCATCGTTAAAACGTTCGCCCACGTAGAAAGGCACCTTCAGGTGGGACGTATGCCTTTTGTGAACGAAACCTGCCGACCTGGGCGGGACGGACGACGCGTTTGCGGTTATGATTTGAGCGGCGTTTTTAAACGGACGGCAGGCGGGCCCGCAGGCCATCCACTTACGGGCGGTAGCTAAGGCTGTAGGGAGGGTGCGTGACCATCAGCTGGCTGAGCGCAGACAAAAGGATGAGGATGAGGATGGGCATCAACTGGACAAATAGAGCCAGACCTCCCTGCTCACAAAGACAAAACAACACAACTATTCAACTGCGGGAAAAATGGCAAGCTTGTACTTTTGTTTAAATTGATATAGTTATAGTGACACAAATTTGGAGTTTTTTGAGATGCAAGCCCTCGATCAGCCTTTTTTATTATTTTTTGCTTTGACTTGAGAACGCAAACTTGAAATATGACAGTTGTTGTAGTTAAGCCCTTTCCACGGGTTCACAGTCCCGTCTCATGGATCTTTTTGGTGCCTTTTATATAACTATTTTGTTCTGTATTATATTCATATTATGTGCAATTCAAATGTCAGTCCCTAGATGGTGGCACACTATGTTTTGACACAAATTTAAAAGAAGAAGAGTGAAAACAGTAAAATATTTCAAGATCAGTATAGTTTTCGCTGTAGATTATTGAAGGTCAATCTTGCTTTTTACACCTACAGAATGCGTCGGTTGTATGTTCATTTTATAAGGTACATCTTCGGGCATGAGGATTGATTTTACTGTGAGGAAAAAAACACACGATTTTGTTTACAGCAAAAAAAAAAAAAAAGTGCAGTGAATGCTATAAAAATGCCAAGTGAGTATTTAAATAGGGTATTTCTATATCACATTTTTCACTTAATTTGGGGGTGGTTAGGAACGTAACCCCCCCCCCGTGATGGCAAATAATTTATTGTTCAGGGTCATCTTTTCAGTTTCACAGCATCGGGCTGAATTTAATAAAAGTTAAATAAAAGGGCTTTCACAAGTTACTCATTTAAGCATTGCTTATCATATCGATTATTCCATCAATTAATCGGGCAATTGTAACTATCAATTATAGTCTTAAAGTAGAAATGTTTGTGTTGACCCTTTTTTGTGGTCGACTAAACTGACCCCAAAACAAGCCCTATTAAGTAAAATAAAGAAATGCAGGTTTAATGTAGGGTGAAAATGAAGACTTACATCTCTCTGCTGCTCTCTTCTTTCTTGCCTATTGTGGTGCGCAAAGTGCATTCTTCCGTTTCTGTAAACGTGTACATTACCTAAAAGTAACAGGCCAATCCAAAAGCATTAAAAAGTGGACACTGGCAGACTGCAGGTGTAGTTTGAGCTACTTTTGACTGACTGGATGGGAAGCCTCCTCCAAAGAACATGTTGAAGAGGTCCTCAGGCGAAATGTCGGCTTCAAAGTCACGATGATGCCGCTGTCTGCTCGGGTGCGACCTCTCCTCCCCGTACTGGTCGTATTGCCGCCGCTTCTCAACATTGCTCAGCACGGCGTAGGCATTACCAATAGCTGAAAGACGCAGGTAAGCAACATCATCGAGGTCAACGAGCGCACATACTTTCGTATCTCATTGGTATGGATTACCATTCCTGTACCTTTAAATGCTTCAGTGGCTCCGGGTGCATGGTTTTTATCAGGGTGGAATTTAAGAGCCAGCTTCCGGTATGCTTTTTTGAGATCTTCATCAGAGGCAGTCTTTTCTACCCCCAGGATTTGATAGTAATCTTTACAGGCCTTAATCCTGCAGGGATGACCCAAATATGGTGATCAGATTTTGGGGAAACAACTGATTATTTGCATGGGGGATAGGGACCATTGATGCCGCCCTACAAATATTTTACTTTAATTGTCTTTCAGTTGAGATGTTTTACTTTTTGATTAGAGTTTGAAAAAAAGATTTGCTTTGAAAATTTAATTGCCCAGTGTATACGTCAAGCGGCTCATATTGGACATGAATTAAAAATGACAAATAATTACTGGTAATGCTTATAGTGCCATTGATAAAATGTAAAATATTTAAGAATTGCAATGTGAATGTAATATTTATTTAATTTGTTTGTTGTAATTCTATGTGATTCATGGCACCGTATAGCAGAAGCAGACTGTATGGGATAGGCAATAATAAGCCTTTTGTGCTTCAGCCTATTCCTTTTTTGGTTAATTGATTTGTTTGAAAGGATGTTTGTGTTTTCAGCCGAAATAAAACCACCCGTTCATTTTAAAAACAAGTGGATTAAATTCGTCCTAGCAAAAAATAATCCAAATGAGTGATTATTTACACTGGATTAAATTCTGAAACAAATGTCTGTTTATGTTTAATTAAGGCGTATTCATTAAATAAAATAAGTATTACACTCATAGTGGTATAAAAAAAAAAATAACCATGCTAACATTATTTACATAGCAACGTTATTTAATATCATCATAGCATCAGAACAAGTATACTGACTTCCTGACCGCCTCCATCTGCTCGGCGGTGTAAGATTTTGTCGAATCTGCGGGGCCCTGTGCGAACGTTTCTGCGTCCTCTCTGTGATGACGATGCCTCATGGAGGGTCTTTCTCCGTTAACAGGTCCACCATTCTGGTTCGGAGGCTTCCCATTCTGTGCTAGCGAGTCCAATAAGCCTGTTCGGGGGGAAAAACGACGGATGTCATCCGAACCTCGCAATGTTAACTAGCCCCAATCATACGATGCTAACGGTTAGCATTGCAATGGGGAGTCCGCCGTTTGAAGAACCCGGTTTATTTAACTTACTTTGGGCTTGGTCCGTCGGAAACAAACGCTGGGCCTTTTCTAGAAACTTCCTGGCTTTGTCCGGCTGGTTGTTACTGACTGCATTCAGTGCTATTTTAATGCAACGCTCCGCTTCGTCCTTGTTTGATTCCATTGCGACGCGGCGGAAATATTTACTTGGCCCAACTCTGGACGAAGAGTGATGACGTCACGCAAAGGCACTGCTAAAAAAAAACAACTAGTGGACACGTCATAGCAGTGCGACCCTCGCCGGTTTGTTTGTCCCTTCACCTGCGACTCTACGAGACCTTCACAAGTGGCAGAAACGCACCAAAAAGTTGAATGCAGTTGCCATTAAAAGAAGAGGAAGAAGAGACTCCTTTAAACACGAGTTTTCGCGTTTTAATAGCGTTACGTGTGACTTAAACTGGCATTTTTAGCTACTGTTGCTGTGTGGCATCTTTGAGAGCCAAGATGGCTTACGGTAGGCCATTCATTCTTATTAAACGGCTTTTTGTGCGTCCTAAGTGGCAGACCTTACTGCATTTTTCATCTAAAGACACTATAGCTGCTGCTCAGGCAACACCCCAACCAGTAAAGAACCGTCAGATTAAGAAACGCAAAAAGTCCACCTGGGCTGGTGATTTGTCCTGGGAGGACAGGCTGGCCTCTGTGGTCACCCCCTTGTGGAAGCTCAGTTATGACGAACAACTGGAAATCAAGCAAAAACACCAGGAGAAGATACTGGAGCAACTTTGCGGTGGAGGAAAGACTACATTCCCGGTCCTGCCTATCCTGCCGTCCCCAGTTAGGGAAGGTTACCGAAACAAATCAACATTCTCCATCAACAAAGGAGTGGACGGGAACCCCAAGACAGTTGGGTTTTACGTGGGCAAAGGCAAGGACAGGAACATTGTGTGCGTCAATGCAGACCACCTGACCAACATGCCGGAGAAGCACAAACAGGTGGCCAGATGCTACCAGGAATTCATCCGCCGCTCTTCCTTGGCGCCTTGCCTCCTCTTCCACGAGGGTGGCCACTGGAGAGAGGTCACGGTGAGGACCAACGCAGCAGGCCACACCATGGCTATCGTGTATTTCCACCCACAGGAGCTCACCCGGGAGGATGTGGCGGCCCACAAGGAAGAATTGGCAGAGTTCTTCGCAAGAGGCGCGGGGTCAGTTTGTGAGCTGGACTCACTTTACTTCCAGGAGAACACCATGACCCGTTGTACGCATGAGGACTCGCCCTACGAGCTCCTGTACGGCCGGACACACATTTATGAGCAGGTAAATGAACACAAGTGCAGAAAATTAGCATTTATTGAAGGGCGTGATCGATATGGATTTCTTTAGGCAGAAATTGATAACAGATTGTTTTAGGGAATATGTTAAGACTAAAATAACTTCTTTTTGGGTCCATTAAAACTTAAAATAAGGAAGATATTGATTACAGGAAGAACATTTGACTGTTTTCCAAAACTTTGTCTTTTATTTATAACTGTACAACAAAGAGGAATTTTCAAGTACAAATGCATGCAAAAAAGCAGTAGCTAATCAATTTACATTTATATTTAGTCCATAGATGTATGCAATATATAAGCAACATAATGAGTACTTATACAGTTGTTATGCTACTAATTTACCACAGCATACAAGGGGGACTCCGCTAACCTGTTTTCCCAGTTTCATCACATGACGTTCACAATGTTAATTTTAGAGGTGCCAAATCCAGGTCTAGAAAGTAAAAATCCTGCCACAATTTGGCTTTAGCCTCAGGTGCTTGTTAGCTAGCTCCATAGCTAGCTCCCATGGTGCTCGTTTACCTGCTAGGGAGATAGCTAGCAACCATGGTGCTTCTTTACCTGCTAGGGAGCGAGCTCGCTAGCATTAGGGGCTAAAGCCAAACTGTGTCAGTTTTTTTTTTACTTTCTGGACCTGGATTTTTTTCACCTTTGGTTAATTTTGGCTTTCTGAAATGGATGACAAATTACAAATTCATCTGTTTAATTCCTATTCCACAAACACAGTATTAGGGTTTTCTGATTTTGCAATAATATACGTACATGAGGTATCCATTTATACCAAAATGTATTCTTCAGTTAACAGCAGCATTATATATGAATTAGGCTTGCGTTGCTACTGAAACTTGGCATCTTTTATCCTTCAAAAGTGCATATCAGGTGTCAAATCCAGAGTAGCAGCCAATTTCACAAAGTCATTTAAGTGTTTAGTGGTCATTGGGGACTCCCTTTGGACAAAATTAACAACAACAGTTTAATTATATCGAAAAATTGCAGCTGCGCCGAATTGGACCCCATACGGGCTGGTACATCTGACACCTGTGGGTTAGCCAGTCACAAAAAGTCACAGCAACTCCCCATCGGTTCTTGACTGCCTGACTGTCATTGACAGATTCTGGGATTTAGCTTCCGCATCTCCCCGGACGCATTCTTCCAGGTGAACCACACGGCCGCTCAGGTGCTGTACAGCACGGTACGAGATTTGTGCGTCCCCAATTCTGAGGACAGATCGGGGACTCTCCTTGACGTGTGCTGTGGAACAGGCGCCATGGGCATTACGGCGTCACCCAGAGTACGGCGGCTCATCGGAGTGGAGCTCATAGAGCAGGCGGTGGAAGATGCCAGACACAACGCGGCCCTCAATAAGCTTGACAATTGCGAGTTCATCGCCGGGAAGGCAGAGGTCGTCCTCCCTGGCCTCATGTCCCAGTTTGCGTCTGGGGACGGGCGCCTCGCGGCCGTGGTGAACCCAGCCCGCGCCGGTCTTCATTACAGAGTGATCCGGGCCTTACGCAACCAGCCCGCCATCCGCCGTCTTGTCTATGTGTCCTGCAAGCCGGACGGGGAAGCCATGAGAAACTTCAGGGAGCTTTGTTGCGAGCCCGACCCAAAGAGGAAACTCAGAGGGGACGCTTTTTCTCCAAGTCTGGCTGTGCCTGTGGATATGTTCCCACATACTGAACACTGTGAACTGGTGATTGTCTTTGAGAGGTAGCAAATGGCATATTTCATTCGTCGGAATCAGATCTACTGTCTTAGTGACAGCTACACCTCATAACTTGTTGGACGCCTGGCCATTACAACTTTACATTATGGTTGTATGATATCGCAGTGCGGGCACCTCAGTGAGGGGCGAACGTTTGCGAGTGTTGTTGAAGGTAGCGAATGTGCGTTCCCGTCGGGGCTCATTTAATGTTTGCAAACGTTCGCCAAAAGTATAAATGTTTTTTCCTGTTGCAGGGAAATTTTGAATGTTTTCAAAATTGCTTTGCGACAAGAAAAAACATAAAAACTGTTTAGAGAACGTTAAGAGAACATTAAGCGAATGGTGAGCAAACCCTGATGTGAAATTAACATTCGCTAGGTTTGCCAGCAGTCATGTAGTATTTCTCGTGAATATTGATAAAATGCAAATTGTTGTTCTTAAGCAGATCAATAAAGTTTTTAAAGTTTATTCCATTAGTCTGGTACTACTTGAAATGGAAATTTATGAAATGCTAACAATTGCTATGCTAACATATAAAAAGATAGCAGGTTGAGTGCAGAAACCACGAAGGCATCTCAGCAAGGATTTTACCTCATCAAATGGGAATTGATCTAATGCTTACATGCTATCAGTAGCTAATATGCTAACATTCTGTATAAGATGGCAACCAGAAACCGAACCACTAAGGCACATCTGTATGTATTTTACTCTTATCAAATGCACTTAATTTCCCTGTTAGTGTAACCTGCGATTGATTTTCTTTTACGTTCCCATTTCCATCCCATTCATTCTACTAAATTCCCTTTTGTACTCACTGTCATTAATATTTGCCATGACGACTTTACGGAATTCATGCAAATACAGGATACCAAACTGAAGTACATTTTTTTTTTTATTAACTGTAAAAATGCAGCAATCAATCATATAATCCAGTGTATGTCTGCATTAACAAAGGTATTAAAATAAATAGGCATTCCTGTTATGTTTTAAAGGTATACGCTTAATCGTATTGTGGCTTGAAAGGCTCGTATATGGACAGCGCACAAGTGAAGGCTGGGCATGCGAGGCAGCAGCAGTCATGCTGAAAAACAGTTCAACAGCGTAAAGGTAGGCGACATTTAAAAAGCTAAAAACTCATACCTGGAATCCAAAAACTGTAAAAACACTCAATGTCCCTTAAAGTTTGAATTTTCTGCATCATTTCCATTTATATATATTTTTTGCAGCAGTGTTCATTTTTAAGGTAATATAAAACAGACCAGCTGTCAAGAGTACTAGGCATCGCATGTAAATATTATAAATTCAATGTGACTTAATATTGATAAAAATTCTACCTAATCAGCAGAAATCAACATCACGGATGAAAGAAACGCAACTCTTGAAATTGCGTTCGCTAATTTTCTTTTGTGGTAACCATGCATTTACAAACATCTTGGAGTCGCTTACCTTTTAATTCTGCAGTTATCATAGTGGCCACTAGGTAGTGCTATTAAGCATTTCTGAAAAAGCCTGTGCAATGGTACCTTGACTCGGGAGTTTAGCTTTGATACGTGCAACGACATAATAAAACAACCAATATGGTCGTATTGTGTTGGAGGTCTTGTTGATTTACGAGACTTCACAAATGAGTATTTACAGACTGGCCCTGCCACCTAAAAATGTTGCATGTCTTTTGAAAACAGTGTGATAAGTTTTCACAGGTAGGCAGGAATTACTGTGCTGAACTCTGTGGTTTGACCATTACAGTATAACAGACATAACCACAATATGGCCCACGATGAAAAAGTTTGACACCCCTGATTTCAAGCCACCAGTGAACCTAACATGCATGTTTTTGGAATGTGGGAGGAAGCAGGACTACCCGGACAGAACCAAGTATGGGGAGAAAAATGCAACCTCCACGTAAGAAGGCTGGAGCTGAGATTCGAACCCAGGACCTCAACTGTGATGCAGATGTGCTGACAAGCCGGCCACCGCGCTGGTCACTTGAACTTCTCAGTGTAAATCCAGCCCAGCTAACCTGATCAGACCACGTTCCACGAGAGGAGCATTGCGGTTCCTTCCTGAGCTTATCCGTGTATCGAGCCGGCTAAACTTCTTTTAAAACAAGCTACTCTTAGCCTGAACGTGTTGTACAAAAATGCTACAAAAGAGCCGGTGTTTCCCGCAGAAGATACGCTTTCCCACGTTTACAGGGATCCGTTCAAGTGCTCCCTGCTCTCAGGTGACTGATTGTTAGCTTCCTTTGGGTGGTCTCGCACAGTCCTTTTGATTTGTGCCTGGAACTGTTCAAGTTGAATGACTTCCTGGTCCGCAACTGGCGTCAGTCCGTTGGTATCGCTCTGGGCTGCATCGTGGTGCTTTGCCGTGCCGCGCGGTCCGTCATCTTTGGGATCGTTTCTCATGGGTGCCGAGACGGTATCGGGCTGATGGCCCGTCCTGACGGGCACTGGCACGCCATTCAGCTGGCTGTCTTTAGCCGGAACCGCTCTGTTCATCTGCTGCTTGCTACAGACGGGGATCTTGTTGGCCTGAAGGGAGCGGGCGTAGCTGGAAAACCAGTCCCTCTCAAAGGCGGACCGGAGCTGCCCCACCACCGTGGAGTTCTTCTCCTCCTCGACGCCCTCGGGCTGACTGATGACCAGGCCGACGCCCGCGTTGTAGGTGAACTCGTTACCCATCCAGTCCAGATTACCTGTCAGGACAAAAACAGCCATTTTTGCCTCCGCAACAAAGATGCAACTTCCGGCATCGCCCGTGTATCACGGTTGATTCCGATTTTTCTTCTTGTGAACAATTGTGTACTTCATCCCGTCTACAATGGAGGCAATGGCAAGTCCACCTTTATTTTACCACTAGGAGCTAGGGCGTTGTGACTAGGTGTGTGTCTTCTACTTTTAGAAGCAGAGCCTAGAGTGTGGGGAAAAAAACGAGTTGACCTCTACCAAGACTCTTTGCCACTTCCATTTCTTCCAATGTACTTCTATTTTAGCGATTCAAAACACTATCTTTGTTTTTCTGGGGCGTAACGTAAGGAACGCTACGGAGCCTCTCAGGTGACATGGTAGGGACAAAAATATAAATTTGCGTTCCCTTGCAAAAAACTTTGCATTCTCTCGCAAAGATTGCAAGGTAAGAGGACGCCATTGTTTTAAACGAGTTGAAGTACTTCCGGGTCATCCTTCGTCTGACCAAAAGCGACGAGGATGGCGCGTGTAGCAGTGGGAAAGCTTTTCGATCGCCGTACACGCTCCATCCTCGTTGCTTTTGGTCACACGGAAGATCACCCGGAAGTTTAAAAAAAGAAAAGAAAAATTGGCGTGATCTTGCAAAAAAAAAAACACGTTTGCGTTATCTTGCAATCTTTGCGAGGGAACGCAAAGTAGTTTCCCTTCCCTACCATGTCCATGTCATCTTAGGGGCTCCATAGAACTCAAAGGGTGAAAAGTGTGCACAAAATATTAAATGTTCTCTATTTTTTTCATGCAATCCTTATCAAATAACTAAAAAAAAAAAATACACAAAACAGAACTTTGTTATTGGTATAGCATGATAAAGTAAGACAATGCCATGTTGGATCTGATAAGTTACAATGCAATAACGGCCAATTTCCCCATAAACAAGAGAAATAGTCAATGCCGTACCTAAATAAATGGCTCTGTCCGTCACCATGAACCTGTTGTGGTTTATCCCTCGGAGAGTGCCATCCTTCTGCACTCTGGGGTTGAAAAACTTCTGCATACACAAAACACACACGGCGTTGCTTTCCTAACGGGCACGGCTTAAATCCATCCAAGTTTGGACTCACAGCTTCTAGTGAGCAGTTGCTTTGCTCCATGCACAGACTCCGCAGAGACCACACAAAGTTGAAAGTCAGCGGATGAGTGTTTTCCCAGCAGCTTATCAGGAGACGCACGCGCACCCTCCTCAGGATCAGGGCCTCACGGAGAAAGCCGTCGATGCGAGACCAGTACCTTGGACCACGGACAGGCGCGGAGGTTTATTGAGATGGGCGGGTGGCCCGCTGTGAGCAAGCAAGGAGTAGCCAACATGACTGAGCTGACCTGTAAGCGCTGGTGTTGAGCAGAGGCAAGTAGTCAGTGATGGAGATGTACACAAAGTGACGGGCGTCCTTTATAACCCACGAAATGGCTTCCAGGTCGCTGCTTCGGTCTTTGGGGATGAAAACATCTGGGGAGGTCTGCCAACGGAACGAATATCGAGTCAACTCATGACAAATGAAGTTACACATCAACAAGTCGGCACCCAAATGAATGAATGTGTGCTCATTGTGAGAAGGATGACATCATCGTTTCACGCCAGTTTGAAAGTGACGCTGAGCTGTGGCAATCATGGTCGTTTCTCTCACGCCAAGAGAACTTTGCCACCGGTCCTTTTCATCCTCCATTTGGTCTCATGTCACTTTATTTCTTTCCATCCTCCATCTTGTCTAATGTCACCTTCTTGATGACCTCCGTTTGATCTCATCTCCCCATCCTCCAGTTCATTTCATCCCATCCGTCATCTAATCTCATCTCATCTTCCATCTCATCCTGTCTTCTCCTTTCATCCTCTTATTTCATTTCTCCTCATCATTCACCCCTTCTCCATCTCATCCTTTTCTTTCACCTTCTTTAAACCTCATCCTCCTTTTCATCCTCCATTTGATCTCATCCTCAGTCTCATCCCATCCTCAATCTAATCTCATCTCATCTTCCATCTCATCCTGTCTTCTCATTTCATCCTCTTATTTCATTTCTTCTCATCATTCACCCCTTCTCCATCTCATCCTTTTCTTTCACCTTCTTTAAACCTCATCCTCCTTTTCATCCTCCATTTGATCTCATCCTCAATCTCATCCCATCCTCAATCTAATCTCATCTCATCTTCCATCTCATCCTGTCTTCTCATTTCATCCTCTTATTTCATTTCTTCTCATCATTCACCCCTTCTCCATCTCATCCTTTTCTTTCACCTTCTTTAAACCTCATCCTCCTTTTCATCCTCCATTTAATCTCATCCTCAGTCTCATCCCATCCTCAATCTAATCTCATCTCATCTTCCATCTCATCCTGTCTTCTCATTTCATCCTCTTATTTCATTTCTTCTCATCATTCACCCCTTCTCCATCTCATCCTTTTCTTTCACCTTCTTTAAACCTCATCCTCCTTTTCATCCTCCATTTGATCTCATCCTCAGTCTCATCCCATCCTCAATCTAATCTCATCTCATCCTGTCTTCTCATTTCATCCTTTTATTTCATTTCTCCTCATCATTCACCCCTTCTCCATCTCATCCTTTTCTTTCACCTTCTTTAAACCTCATCCTCCTTTTCATCCTCCATTTAATCTCATCCTCAGTCTCATCCCATCCTCAATCTAATCTCATGATGTCTTTCTCCATCGCAATCCCACCTCCCATCTGATCTTATTTCAGCCTTCACCCTTCATCTCATCTCCAATCTCATCCTCAATTTCATCTGCCTTTGTCACTTACAGAGACGTATGCTTGCGCCCTGGTGCCGTTTATGGTGAGCTCCAGAGGCGAGTCCTTGTTGAAGATGGCGAAGAGGCGTTTAGACCAGAAGGAGGGGATGAAGTCCTTGTACTGGAGCCCCCAGTAGACGTTGAACACCCTGTGGAGGTCCAGAGCCAGACAGCTGCAGTTGTACACCAACACACCCAGCTCCTTCCTCTGGTGAGCACAATCACACACAATCCATGCTTTTGTTTGTCTACGTGGTCATATTCACATGCTAAAGCCGTGATTCTCAAATTGGGGTCTAGCAGCTGTAGTTTGGGGAATCTGTAAAATTATTTGCAATAAATTATGTTATGTCGTATCAAAACCCATTTGGGGACCGGCGAGCCAATGAAACAAACGAACCCCTGACTTCTCATTATTTTAGATTGAGGCCAATTAAAAGCTTTAAAATGATTGTGACGCATCTGACATCCATTGAATGAACTGTTACATAAAGATGAAACATTTTGAGAACGAGAGATACTGTGGCCAGGGATCTCCAGTCCATGCTGCCGCTGCCGATGTAGAAATGTCTCCTGTCCACCACCCAGAAGGACGAGAGGAGGCGACCTTTCGTCAGCGCTGTCATGTTCACATAGTGCACCTCGGCGCCTGCAAGCGGACAAAGTCAGAGGAAGCGCACGGGAATCACCCTGCCAACAGGGACCAGGCCCTTATAGCAAATAGCATAGCAAAAATAAATCAAAACTCCCTGAGAACAGAGAGTGTGCTTATATAGAGATGCATCACTTCAGCATATTTCCTTGACACCAATTACCACCTTGGCGTCACACAAAAAACACAAATTCCACCCCTTCATATTCACAATTTGCACATTTTTATTTGGAACCTCCCCTAAAAAGTTTCCAATTCCACGTTTGTGAGCTCTGAAATTCCCTCAGATGCCAAAAGATGGTACCAAAGCTCTGTATAATTGAAACAAGGAGAGTGCTAATTCTAAACCTTTTTAAGGACGGGCGTCAATTACTGGCAAATTTTGGATTTTCACAGAAGAGCTCCGTCCCGATTATTACTGTAAGTGACTTTGCAAATAGCTGACTGCAAATAGGTGACTGAACATGTGAGTCCGAATGCGCCAAGATGGCCACGCCATGAAAACTTGAATGCTGACCGTGTCCGGCGAGCGTCTTGAGCTCCGCCGAGTCAACGATCCCGCTTGAAACCTTCAGCTGGATTTTCTTGGACTTGAGCGCCAGCAGCCTGGACAGCAGAATTCTGCCCTGTGAGGCCGATATACATACACCAAAAAAGTACTGAGCCTTATTTGTTGTGACAGACTTCGAGTACACGCAAAACAGATTTTTAACTTGTGAAATGTGAGCGGCACATGGCGAGGGACAAAAAAAAAAAGAGCAACGGGTGTGTAGCGAATACTCTCATGCGCGGCATACTCTGTTGTAGAACCGAGAAAAGAGAAAGAGAAGTTCGTAAACACGCTGTGGTAGCAAACCTTTATCCGCGTCATTTTTATCCTGATGAATGATTTGCGAGACATGTTGTGAAACCGTTGTTCTTTAATTGGTGTCCAGCAACAGCTAACCTGTTGTTGACAGCACATGAGGATTTGTCTTTGTTAATGTTGGACATGTTTAATATTTACAATGGTCCGCTCAATCATTTTCAGACCAGATTGGAGAGAGGAAAATCCCTACTATGGGATAATTGCTCAAGATAATGTAGAGACCTTAGATAATCTGACTTTTGATCATTTTGATCGCCAAGTGGAAATCGGGCTCAAGTATTTCTCAATTATGTACACCACTTAAAATACTGAACAAGTTTCCCAGTTTAGATTTTCAAGCAGATCATGGAGGGGGGGGGGGGGGGGGACGGATCACACCCCACATCACAGGACAATTGCTTAGGATCATCTTGAGCGACATCTGATAATCAGGCTTTCGCTGACTTTGGTCACAATGGAAAGTAAACGCGGTGAGATTTTCGGACCTCGCTGACCACTGCATACTTTTCAGGGATTTTGCAACGCTAACAGTCAGTTAATGCAGCGCATTAATCAGCAAAATGCTTGCTGATGTTTGCAAACATACAGAGAACACACACACACACACACACACGTCCACGTAGCTGTGTTGCTACAAGCTAAAAGGCCATTAGCCTGTCTTGAAGCCTCCGAGGAGGAGCCATTACCTTCTAATGAACAGCCTTTCGATGTTATTAGTCCTGAGTCTGATCTACTGCACTCTTTGTGCGTATGTGTGTGTCAGAACCTTTTAAACCAAGTCAATAACAATTAGTCAGATTGCAAACCCGAAATGAGTAGCACATTTAATGCAGCCCAAACAACAATAACAACAACACAGCTGCTGTGGCAACTTCCTCTCGTGAGAGAATTTCATTGGAAATTGTCCAAATTCGAAGCGCTGGTGAGAATTGAGTTGCTAATTGAACAAAACTTCAAGTGTAAATGGCCTTGTCTCGCTGACCTGGAGACGGAGACGGCCTCGAGTCAGGAGACGTCTCCTTGATGCTTCTTGGAGACTCGCAGAGTTGCCAGGAAGTTGCATTCAATTCAAATATGTTCGATTGGTTTTCTGAGACCTTTTGGAGACTTTTAAAAGTCTGAGTCTCCGGGACCTGCTGGAGACCAACGAGATTGAGGCGACGTCTCTGCTACTTTGTCCTGACGTTTATATGACATCTCTGCGAGTTGAGATGGCCGGCGAGAAAGGCCTTCAAGGGACAATTTACTTGGAAATTGTTTAGAATTGTTAAACACAAAGGACAGCTTTGTTGGAAAATGCAAAAACTCACCAGTCTAAACATGGCATTGTGATTAATATTACATTTTTGGAATATGAGTTATGAAGCAAAATCCAGCCATTTTTATTCATGTCAGGGGGCGGCCGTTTTGCCACTTCCTGTCGACTGAAGATGACATCAATATTGTTCAGGGCAACAACCAATCAGAGCTCACCTGTTTTCTGAATCTGCGCTGTGATTGGTTGTTACCTGAGACCTGAACGACATTGATGTCATCTTCAGCCGACAGGAAGTGGCAAAATGGCCGCCCCCCTGAGATGGATAAAAACGGCTGAATTTTGCTGCTTAACTCATATTCCACTAACACAATATTAACCAGAATGCCATATTTAGACTAGTGGGGCTGCATAGAACATATTATTGTCAACAAAATGTTTTGGGTTGACTTGGGAGAAATTAGGTTGGAAGTCGTACGACAGAATTCCGTTTGAAAATCTAAAACTGTTCAGCGCAAATGAGAGTATTTAGTGTGAAACTGGATCTGGTTTGTTTGCACCTGTCTCGCCGCAGGCTGAAAGCTGGACTCGTATTCGGAGGAGTTGAGGAGCCACAGCGGGGAAACGATCTCCACCGCGCGGATGGCCCCATCCAGAAGGCCCAGAAGCCCCGCGGAGAGCGGGAGGTGTGACGCCGTGCTGTTTGAGAAGGCCACGTCTTCCGGAATGTTCTCCACCACGACAACTCTGAGGAAGAAATGCTTAAGATGTCACGCGAATGGAAACGAAGCCAAGGTAATTTTCTGTCCTAACCGTAATGACTTAGCGATGTTGTACGTCTTCTGCCTCCAGTGGAGACAATTACCTACCAAATTGGCTTAATGAGGACCATCAATGTATCTTCATTAGCGTCTAGCAGGAAACATTATGACACATCATCATATGTTGTTGTGTGTATGTACAGTAAGTCGAATTGAAGGTTAATGCGCTTACATCAGCAGCGGATGTGATTACACCATGTCAGGAAGAACTGACAACGAGGGGCAGGCGAAAACGACTGCAAAACTGCACCAGCGCTAACTCGATACTTGACGATGTTACATCAGAGGCGCACAGACCGTTAAATAAGACAAACGATTGCCTACGTGCAGTTAAGCCAACGGGAGGCGAAGGGGAGGTGGTGAGACGTGCAGATTGTGATGGCGACCCAGCAGGGGGAACACGATGACGCCGTACAGTGAAAGCGAATTGAGCTCACACAGGCAAATGTGGACCGGCAGTAATAGAATCATGTGATCAAAGCAAGGAGACCAAAATCATTCAATACTCATTTCCACACCGTAAACATGAAATCAAAGCGGTATAAGAGTATTTGTGTTACGTGAGCGGCGGAATTTTGACCCAAACCCAGAGAAACAGACCATCTTATATAGAAAAATACAAAGAGATTCAGATTCAGCCTCGAAGAAAACACTTGACAGAGAAACCTTGACTGAGAAACCTCGATTGAGAGAAGAGCGCTGGATGCGTGCTAGCAACCTGGAACACATGGAACAACATTAGTAGTGATAGGAAACCTTGATGTGCTGAGAGAAACCTCGGCTTAGGAACCTCCACGTACTGACAACTTTGACAAGTGTCATCAAGTAACTCTCGCTAGGGCAAGGCACAATTATACATGACAGAATAAAGGCCTACAGGACAAAAAAAAAGGGTCACAAATACAGAACCTAAAATACAGGACATAAGCGTGACAATTACGGGAACGTAACAAGTGACAACATCATCATCACAAGGGAACAAATACAGGAGCATAACAACACAATGATCCAAACCAAAACACAGTCATAACAATTCATGACAGTTTTGGCATCGCCTCCACTTCACTCTGATCCCGTAGGATAAGCATAAAATGAGAATTTTCTTGAAAATCATACAAAATGTGAAGCATGAAGGGAGTATTTAGTTGGAACTTGTACAAAGTTTTTAAGCACCAGGTAGAAATTAGTTGAACAGATTTCAAAATGTTTAGCATCAAGGAATTTTTACAAAAAAAAAAAAAAAAAACGGGTAGGAGTTAAAATTAATTTGGAAATTGTATAAACTGTTAAAGCACGGGAGGTAATTTAGTTTTACAAATGGTTGAGGATAAGATATAATTTAGTTGGAAATTGTACAAAATGTTCAGTAGAAGAGGTCATTTAAATGAAAATTATAAAATGTGAAAGCATGAGTGAAAATTGTAAAAACAAACAAAAAAATGCACCAGAAACAATTTCATTGAAAATTGCATACAATGTTAAAAATGAGTGAAAATGTAGCTGGAAAATATTTTTAAAAATTCAATTAAATTAAAAATACAATATGATCTATAGATAATGGTTAAAAACCTTCCTAGATCCACTAAGTAAATCCACAGCAATTTATTGACTTCTTCCTTCCATCCAGATTGAAGCAAGAAAACAAGAGACCCATTTTTTTTTTTGCTTTAGATCTAAGATGTTAAATCCGGTTACTGTTACAAATGGATTTGACCAACACACCGAATGAAATTAGACTCTCTGGCAGACCCCCTACGGAGGGCTGTGTAATCAAATCAAACGTATACGAGCACATGCGGGCGCTCGCTCGCTCGCTGAAGGGCACGTTGGCCGCAGTGTGTTTCATTTGCTGGCATGGCTTTGATTTGCCGGCACACGCCAGCTCTCGCTTGGAAATTCCTGGCAGAAGCTGAGCTCGCTCACATTTTGGGACGCGTCCAAAGGTCAGACGGCACACGGGCTTCATGATGGCTACACGCTGAATTCACAAAATGGCTAGCGGGGATGTTGACCCTCCCACAGGATGTTTTTGCTTTGACTGATTATTATATTTTTGGGAAGCGCTCAGGCTTCATCGTAGATTCGGAAAAGAACAACGTAAACACCGACTAAGAAACAGGAAGGAAGCTTGGCTGCATTTGCCTTTTAACATGAAATTGCAGCACCAAAACTCAACAAAATACACAAAATGATCTCAAGAAAACACACAGTGGCGTCAAAAACAATGCGTTTAATCGACAATCTCCAGCCGCACCCGGCGGACCGGTTTGAGCCGCTAAAATGGAACATCTGCACTTGGCGGTGGCGTTGACCAGGTGCTAAAAGCATCATGTGATGTGGGCCTCCATTTACCCTTTTTGCACAGCAGTCTGGAGATCGATAGTAACCTGCTTACAAGATGCCCGACACCAGGCAATTACGGCAGACGCGCTTCACACCGCCTTGTAAGGTCAAACCCGCCGCAATGTAGCAAACAATACACGCTCGGAAGGAAATCGCGTTTGACTGCAGAAGAGGTGAATTGGGCCAGAAAAGTAAATGCCAGAAAAGTCCCCAAAAAAAAAAAAAGATAAACCGCCCACCTGCAGTCCCTGCTGCAGTTGTCCTCCGTGATGCCGTCCTCGTCCTCACCCCAAATGTCCACGGCCGAGAAGATGAGCGCCACCAGCACGGCGAAGCAGCACAACAGAGCAAAAACCACGATGCACTTCTGCTGAGACTAAAACAAAGAAAAAAACATTGATTTTACACGCAGCTTTTGTGAATCAAAAAAAAAAAGAGAGGCCAAGATTGATCCAGATTGAATGCACAACTCAGCCTGGTCCGGCAGTCGTTCCAATTACAGTGGAGCGAGCAGTCCAACGTCATGATTTTGCAAACCAGGAACGGCTCATTTAGCGTTTGCGTCTGCTAGCTTGTACAGTTCAAAGGTCATCAGCCTCTCTTTTTAGCGGCTTTCCACACCATCGCTTGTTATTTCAGCACACGGATTTCGTGACTCCCGCGGGACTTAAATCGATCTCTCCGCCGGTAAATGGAGCATCGCCGGCGGCCTCCCAAGACACGCTTGAAGGGATATTTGGTTCCGTCGGTATCCATCTGCACCCGTGTCCGACATAGGAACGTGCTTTTACGAGCCCCGCTGGGTGCAACGGCAGAACTGTGTTCCCAAGTTGCATATTTCATCGGGACTGTATTGATTAAATTATTTAACGGTTAATTGGATCTGTGCAGGTGTACCTAATGTTGCGACCAGTGAGCTGAAAATGTTCACTGGGGATCAATGAGGATCGGTAGACCTTCTGTTAACTCTTTGACTGCCAGACGTTTTCAGAAAAGGGATGCCGTGGGTGCCAGCCGATTTTAAGCATTTTGACTGATCTTTCAAGGTCCATAGAAAATTATGTGTTTGGACTATGGAAACACACATACTGCTAAAACAAGATTGGACTCTCATCTTCCATCAGAAAAAAAAAGTTTGTTTCTACCTTATTCCGTTTTTGAGTAATCAACAATAGAAAATGGTTAGTTTCACCTGTTTTGAAAAAAACGTCTTTTAACGTCTTTGGCACTCCTCCATTGGATTTTACGAAACGTTATTTAACGTTTTTGGCAGTCAAAGAGTTAAACGTACTCAACAGTGAAGGTTTCGCAGCAACAATGTTTATTTGAAAATGAGCTGATAATTCAATGTGCATGTAATGTGACATTATTTGGTTATTAAAAAAAAAATAATAATTAACATTTCTAGAAATCTTCTACACTGTAGTTATTTAAAATTTAAAAACCCAAATGCCCTTTGGAAAGCACATGCACGCATGAGCGCACACACACACGCACACACAAGGTGGTCGTTAACACGCTGGCAGCCATTTTGAACGCTTTTAATACTGAGGCTGTCAGTTGGTCTCCTTGCAAGTCGAGCCTGCTTGTTCTTTCCTCTTTGACCTTTTCTGCCATCCAAGCAAGCTTCCTGCTGGAGGGCACAACAACCTTGCTTGCCTCATTGCTTAAAAAAAAAAAAGAAAAAAAAAAAGTGGAGTGAAGCAATAATGCCTTTTGTGCACATTAAAGCCTGATAAATGTGTCAGAGGTCCAATTATAGTGCAGCGCTGCTCAGGGGGGTCGGATCCGTTGACGGCACAACGCGAGTCGAAACAACAACGCGCCTCTTCTAATGAGGCGCATTTTTCTACGCTTGCATTGCAGCGAGAACACGACATCACTTCCAGAATTGCTTTCCTTCTTTTTGGGACTTTTAACAACATAACGCACGAAACAATAGAAAAAGGTTTGGCTTGTCAATCACCTCAAAGAACCAATGCAGTTTGTTATGTTTTGGTTCTGTGGGGGTTGGGTTTTTCTTTGTTATGGGTTGTTTTTATTGTTTTATGTTATGTGTGGAAGTTTGTGCGTCAAGTCTTCGTCGCAGCAAAGTAGCCGTTGTCACAGCTAAGTTTTTTTTACTTTTATCGAAACAAGGCACATATTTTGCAGTAGAAGAATCTTATGGCAAACCACCAAACAAAAAATGGAGAAGGGGCAATAAAACAGGCCAAAATTTATGTGCCAGGGCATGACTAGCTGCACTTTTCCAAAGGGGGAGCTATCGTAATTTCCAGGGTTCTGGCATTTCATAGAACTGGAGGCCAAACTGCGAGCGTCGAACGATAATAAACACAGCAGGAGGGTGAAAATAAAAGTGGTTCATCATCGGTGTTGAAGGCAATGAGGTGGCCTCTGATTGGTCGATATCACTCATGCCTTCCCTTGTGCTGTGCTTTTCTTTTCTTTTTTCATCGCTTGTGCCTCACGTAGTGCAAACATGCTAACAAATGCAAAATGTTGCTCAGTAGTTTGTACAGCGTGTAAGATTTTAGGGCAAGTTTAAAGTGAAAATAAACACCTTCTAAATTGAACACACCGCAGAGAAGCGGGCTGTTAACAAGTCTGACAAACTTCAGTGATTCAATCCCGATAAATGGCCGTCTCTTAGCATTTCATTAGCTTTATTTAGCATCTCAACTGATGCCTGCGCCACAACAAATATTATCAATGTATTGATCTATAAGGGTGGACGTTCCCTCGATTGAATCTTCAACGTGATTTGCACGACGCGGCCGTGATGAGCTTGGGGTCACTTCAGACTCTCGCGGCCGCCGCTGAGGAAATGAAACGTTTGTGTCAGCTGTTGAAAGGCTGAGCGGGGGGGCGCCCAGGCGATGGACACGCAAACAAAAGCAGGCTGACGGTGCGGAAGTCGAGCGGAGGCTGTGAAGAACCCGTGTTTGCCGGCAATCGGGGATGCTCGCCTCGTGGAGCGCTCAGCCACCGCACTGATGTCTCCGCTGTCTTTGACTTTATACGGACTTTACGCATTGGATGGCAAGCCTAAGATGTCTTAGGGTTCGGCTTAGAGTTTGCTTACAAGGTTATCATGAAAATGGGTCGTGGTTAGGATGACTGCAGTGATGTCAGGAAGGTGCATCCAATAGGAGACGGGCTTGCAGAGTGATATTTTTGGCAGACTTAAGCGGAATTGGGAAAATGGATTCCCTTTTTTGGTGTTGCTTGTCTCCTGCTTAAAACAAAGCAAAGCCAGGGAGTTTTTTTTTTTTTTGCCGAACTGACAAATAGATCTCATCGAGATGCGGTCTACTTTTTGCCTAAACAAGCGGGAAAAGCCTCCTGGCTACTTCCTGGTAGGGTCCTACCACCTCAGCATTTCCATATATGGGCGCTTTTGTACTTGAGCCCTGCCCTGTGGTGAACACCAACACTAAGTGCAGTGTGAAATAGGGCTGGCTTTAAAAGATAGAATAATTGAAATCGAATAGAATGACCTTTTTGAACCTGATTCACAAAACCATGAATCAATTATTTTGATGTCTCTTTTCCCCATAAATTCTTAAGAAAATAGTTATTTTTTTGTATATTACTGTTTTCTTGACATTTACTGTTCATATGAATTTAAAAGTGTTTTCAAACATTTATGAAAGACCTGACTTATTGTACTTTTAGACAATTCAGAATCCTTTAAATTTATATTTACAATGATTGAATTAGAATTGCTAATGTTTGTGTAACACTTAAGTGATTATAACAAAAAAATCCTTTAACCAGTTGCTTCTGCCTCAAAATTTAATTTGGAATTTAATGTTTGTGGAGGTTGTGTCATGTCCTTGATATTTAGAAGACTTATTGTTCCATAATTAATCAATATCGGATTAATGTGAAGTGAATCAAATTGAATCGGGAAAAAAAATCGAAATCGATTGAGGACATTAGAATCGATAGCCAGCCCTAGTGTGAAAAGTCCTTTTTTGCGCAATAGGCTTAGTTTGTTTGACTTGAGTCGCCTTGTAAGAAACCAAACTGCAACGTAATGACAATTATGAATGTTTTCATTTGAACGCGGCACTCTAACAAGCATCTGTCATTGGACCTCAGTCGATGTTATCGAATCATGTTCTTCCCCGATAGTCGGAAGAGGAGCGTCAAGAGCGTTCTGGCCTTCATCAAGCACACTCACAGCTGCTTTATGAGAGGAAGTAGCCAGATGTTTACAAAGATCTTCAATGGTCCGAGGAGTCAGACGCCGAGACGGTGTTTACAAAGCAGCTGACGATGACGTTCCGTAAGCGTCTGGACCGCGGCCCGTTTTCCACCTCGGCCTAATGTGATCAATTTCGTCTTGCCAGTGTGACACGGTGACCACATCCACATAAAAGTCGGAAATCAGTCAACCGGGATTCTTGCCTTTTGCTTCGGGCCAGACACGGCTGATGACTTTCTAATATTTTCCAGTGTCTGTAAATCACAATTTGGCTCTGAGCGCGTCCACTGTTTGTAGGTGTCTCGTCTGCTTTCTCGGGGGTAACTTTGTTCAAAGTCATTTGGCTCATAAGAAAACGTGCCTGCTTTTGACGCCAACATATCGTCCGATCGATCGGTCCAGCAGGAATGTCATCAATCTGTATGACAGACTAGCAGGACTGCGCTTTAATCTGGAATGCTGACAGATGTGATGTTCCAAACCAGCGTTTTAGAATCGTTCATCAATATTTGTTATGAGAACACGTTTGTGACTGCGGTGTTGGACGGTTGGACTCATTCATTAAAAATGGATTAACCAGGATGAGGCAAAAGCCGAAAGGAGAAGAAGAAGAAGAAGATCCACTTACTTAGTTAGAACGCAATAATTTAGCAGGATTGAGAAATGACTTTGGGCTTCTGGTTGGCCGAAACCGCCTTTTGCTTTGGGAATGCAGCACCACTTTTGACTTTTTTTTTTTTCTTCCACTTTTGACTTTGACTGGGCCTGTAAAAGTGCTCTTATGGGGCCTCATCACGGGCTCATTCCGTCTCTCCATCGCCATCTTCCATCCCTTCGTCAATGCCTCCATCTCACACATGAGCACACGCGACGCTTCCGAGATGCCCCCCCCCGCCCCCCAATTGTCACGTTAGGCTGCCGGTGAAGGCTGATTGACTTCATGCGGTCGTTGCGTGTGAGTGCAATTTGTTTGTTGTGACGGCGAAAAGTGTCATTTACGATTTCAATTTGCAGCCCCTCCGGTCGCGGGACAGTCGATTTGGCGGCGAGGGAAATTGATGAGGACAGCGGGGGGGCTGACCGTGACGGATGAAGCGGCAGACGCGATTGTTACTGGGTCAGCTTGAATGCTAGCAACAACCAGCAGAAGCTACAAATCAACAGAAACCGCTAAGTCCTTTCCAGGCACTTTGAATACTTTGTTAATCCCACATAGGAAATATTTTTTTGCATTGGCAACAATAATGGTAGAAAAAAAGTATCGATGCCACAAAATGGCAGCAAAGCACTTTTTTCAATTAGATATTTTCGGCCGGACGACATTTTGCACCCGACCTCACTAGTTAGTTCGTTGGTCCCAAGATGTCACAAGATGGCGACAAAAACAACATTTCTGAAACGGACAAATTCTTAAGCCTGAAAACAAAAGCAGTTTTTTAGCCAATAACGGAAATCAGCAAATTCTGAAATGTTGAAGCACGAATATGCTGGGTTCAATATATACTCAAATATTCGCTTGCCATGGTTTTCTATGATTTCTGATTTCAATTTAACAATGCAGTGCAATGCTATAAAAATATGCAGTATAAGGGTTCAAAAGTCAGCCCTCTGTGGGAAACCAGAACTAAATAAACATAAACATAAATACTTTTTATTTTCATTTGAAACGTATAAAAAATTGCAGGGTCATCATTATGTGTTCAGCTAAATTAAAAACTAAGTAAGTTTTCTACTGTAAATAAAGTTTTGTAAAATGTCAACATAATTTCTTAATTTTTAAAAAAATATAGATATTTAAAGAATAAAATGTGTAAGTAGTTGCCAGTGTCAGCATCATTTTTATAAAGTGTAAATTTAAATGAATCCGTAAATGAAAAGTTCCCTACTGAGCGACAAATGCATATGAATTGAGCTCATTTGTTTGTTTTTGTTTTTCGGTGTTTGTAAAAGGTTTCAAAAGGTTTCTCATCGCAGACAGTGACAAATTGTCCAATAGGTTCAAAATGTCTTTGCGACAAGTAAAAAGTGTCTGTGAACATTTTACAAATCCTGATGAAAACCCTTCATTTGCTAACTCTTTGACTGCCAAAAACGTTAAATAACGTTTAGTAAAATCCTATGGAGGAGTGCCAAAGACGTTAAAAGACGTTTGTTTCAAAACAGAGGTGAAACTAACCATTTTCTATTGTTGATTACTGAAAAACGGAATAAGGTAGAAACAAACTTTTTTTTTCTGATGAAAGATGAGAGTCCAATCTTTCATTTGGTAGTATGTTTGTTTCCACAGTCCAAACACATAATTTTCTATGGACCTTGAAAGATCAGTCAAAATGCTTAAAATCGGCTGGCACCCACGGCATCCCTTTTCTGAAAACGTCTGGCAGTCAAAAGCCCCTCAGTGAGAAACCAGCTTCATCGGCCTTCACATTTGTAAAAAGGCTGATGCCGATATTTGTGAAAATGCCAAATATTGGCCAGGCCGGTAATCGGTCCATCCCTACAAATCTACCTAGATTTTTTTTCAGATTATTTGCGTTTGTCCATGTGACTGAAATACACTTTTACAAGTGCGGTGTGATTTTGGGCCTCTTCGCCTGCTCCCGTCCTCCCTCCTCGGCCAATGATCTCGGCGGACAAAATCCATAGATCAATGAGAGCGCCATTAAAAAGACATGAGAGCCGTGTCAACTGTAATGAGGCCTGAGCCGACTGTAGGCCCGCCCAGTCACCCGAGGAGGACCACAAGATTCATGTCGTCTTTGTGCCGTCTGAGAAATGCAACAAGGCATGACCTTATTTATTTATTATTATTATTTTTTTTTTTTACATTAACTGCAGTGAGTCGTACTTTGTTAATAATAAAAGTGTGGGCTGCAATTCATGAGACTCTAAAGCTGGGGCCTTTTTTAGAGTACTTCCCTCCGAGCAAGGTCTTTTTTTTTTTTTTTTTTGTCGCTCAATAAATCACCCACAAAATTTAGACAATAGTTGTTGCGCAAAATAAGTAAAGTGTGATGGAAATGCTGCTTAACACAAGTGCTGATGGAAACCGGCGAGGTCACATGAGGGAGGGAAGGGACCTTGTTTCAAAATAAAAAAAATAAGGTTATTTCCTACCTTACCCCCAAATTTGGGGGGGGCAAACCTGCCACTTTGCCAAAATGTCCTCATACAACACTGGATAATTTACCGTACTGTGCCCTCAAAAGATCTCAACACACAATCATTCATGTCTAAACCACTGGCAACAAAAGTGAGCACACCCCTAAGTGAAACTATCCAAAATTGGGCCCAATCATCACTAAAACAGTTGGGTCAAAAGTAACCCAATTATGAATCAAAAATGGACCCATCCACTTTATGGCTCAATTTGACCCAACTTTTCTGGGTTGTTTGATACAAAATGACCCCGTTTTTTTGACCCAAGTAAAGGATCTGACCAATATTGCTCCTCCCAAGTAACGTTTCTTGGCATAACGATCTTATACAGTTACAGGAGAGGATATACAGCATGATTTAGGATGTTTGAAATTTGTTAAACACAAACAAGAGGACTTCAGACATTTTACTACTTGCCTTAAATACATGTATAATTTATATGCTTAATGATGTTTACTGGAAAAAAATTGTATATTTTAACTGTAATTCCACAAAAGATGCCTCTGCCAAATCAAATTTTGGGGTCTAAGGAACTGAGTGATAACACAAAAAGGGGGTCTTCAAAGCAGCACATACCGTCCACTTTTAATTAATTAAATTATGTCTCATCTGTACGTATACCTTATATTTTATACAGTAGTCTGCTTGCGAGATGGGAGGAGCAAGATGGCCGCCATGTCGCTTGTCGGTAGAGGATCGGCCCATTTTCTACCCATAGTCGGGTTATTTTTGACCCAACTGTTTATAGACTGTCCATCTTGCCTGCACAAAGTCATGTGACTTGTTTGTGCTGCAAGGCGTCGGGTGCGATTGGGGAACAGGTGTGTTATATTTGGTGTTATCGCTCTCACGCTCTCTCATAATGGTTGTAAAAGTTCAAAATGGCCCCTTCGGATCGAATCTGAAAAAAAAAAAAGAATTGATCAAAACTTCTCCATCACATCAGTGCTTAACTTCTTCTCATCCATTAGTGTGTTAAGAGGAGGCCAGTGCTCGAGCGCTGCAGAAAATGTTTGCATGAAACGAAGCAAGCTGGCGCTCATTTCCAAATTGCAACGTTAGCGCTGTGGTAGCGACATCGGAGGCCGAAGTCCCGGAGCGAGCGCCTGCTCTCGTCTTACGGAAGTGCAGCCGATGTTTTTGCCAACTCCTGCATTTTTTTCCTCATCGATGCCGGCAGGCGACTGGATCGCGTTACTGCTCATGCACATGGATGTTTAATTACCTACGCGCAGCCAATATACAGTACTCGAGGTGTGTCGGGTGCGTGTGTTTGCGTGCGTGTTACAAGGCTCAAAAGAAGGTCAGATGTGGATTTTGTAACTTAATCTAAACCTAGAATCAACAACCGTGACGGTCCCAAAAAGTTTGGTTGGGCTGCACACACGCACGTTACGTCACCATACGCGTGATAAGTAAGCGGTTGAGGAAATCTCTCACCTTGGTGCTACTCGGGGCGTGATTGGCACAAAAAAATCAGTGCTGACATTTTGACTTAGGCCCGCTGGCCCGGCCCGGCCCGGTCCGGCCCAGCCTGGCCCGACTCTTGCCTAACATGTAGTTCTGCCACTCATGTTTATTGATGATGTTTCACTTTGCTAATATATTTAAAATGGATTAACGGACTGGTCCCTCTAAATTTCAGTCTCGTCTTAAGACACACTTTTATTCATTGGCTTTTAATTCAGCGTGAATTGTGTGGTCCTCGGGGTCTTTTTGTGTTTTTTTTAATTAAATTAATTTATTTATTTTTAATGTATTGATTAAAAAAAAATCATAATTATTTAGTGACTTTAAAAAAAATAAAAATATTTTTCTGCTCGATTTTATGTGTATTATCTCAATGTGCACCGCTCGTTTAAAAAATGTGCTTATTGAAATAAAGTAGATTGGATTGGATAAATTGTTGGCCAATCTCTTGGGGTAAAATTGAGGAGAATAATAATTAAAAAGCACTGCATTGGCCCCAAAGGAGACCAACCCACCGGGCATCTGCCCTGTATGGCCGATGGCCAGTCCAGCCCTAAAACCCGCTAGCTAGCAAGGAGCTTTGACTGGCTACTGCTGCGCCGAAACACGTTGTGGAGTGAAATCATCGCCTCGGTGGCGATGAATACGATTCGGACACACTTCTGACAAGTATCGTTGTTGTTGTGAAAGATAGAGAAACCATGCTAATTGCTAAGCTAACCTAAGATTGACACCGCTAGTGCCTTTAACACTTAAATTTGAACAGCAAAATATGGAAATTAATAAGTGACCTGCGAAAGCAAAGCTGAGAGGACGCAGCGCTTGCTTGCAGAGACATCAGACGTGTGGAGGCTGTTCAATTGTTAACGTCCTGTTTTTCCCTCCACATGCGGCATTGATTTCAAAAGCAAACGTGTTCCTCAAGGTGACGGCAAATGTTTTAACGATGAGTCCCGCCGGCGAAGATGCAAAAGTGCAAGGTGGTGTTTACGTCAATGTGATAACGTGGGGGAATGACGGGAAAGTTGGAGCTGAGATTCAACCTCAGAAACTCACAACGGTGAGGCAGATGCGCGAACCACTAGGCTACCGTGTCGTCTGATGTGAAACATAAATATGCAAATTCATTTCAGTTTTATGAGGTTGACTGCAAAATTGTAGCTCGTTCCCTCCTTGCTTGTAGTGATTTGTGACGCCGAGTATCAGCGTGTGTGCGCAGAAATATGTCAAGACAAGCAATTTTCTCCACTCTTCTCGTCGTGTCTATATATTTGATTTGTGACCCACGCGCCCCCCCCCCCCCCCAACTATGTCTTGTCAGTTCAGCAGTCGGCGTTCCAATCCGTTTCTTCCTTACGCACGCGACACTCGAAGCAGCTCACTGAACCGCAACGGAACGGAAACACGTCAACATCTTGACAACGTTAAAAACGAGGTTGCTCGCGATCCAGCAAATGCAAGAGTCACTAACATTTAAAAAAAATAAAATAAAAAAAAATCACTGATGTCCTTTTATCAGTTTTGAAAGATAATTTGGGTTGGAAATGCCCAAGTTGACATTTTTCAAACAATTTCAGTTGGTCAAAACTGTCTGGCATAAACAATGGATGGATTTCTAATATTTGTAAATAAGCTTTCCTGTGATTGGCTCGCTCTTCTCTTTCATTTGAACATGGAAAACAGTTTGGATTGCCAAGTTGAGTCTTCCTACGCTGGCCAACAGCAAGTTTTAATCGCAGATGTTCCTATACATATTTTTGACACTGATTTAAGAAATGTCTTACTTTTTTTTTTTTCAAGCACATCAGGCTTTCGAGATATTGTTTTTTTTTAAAAGGATATGTGACTCATTTAGCCATTTTCAGCAGTAAGAAGATATTTTCTCTATACTGGAATTGTGATCACTTCATTATGTACAATTAACTCATTCACTGCCATTGACGGCTATAGACGTCAAAAATTCATTTGAACTATTTCTGTTAGTTTGACTTTTTTTCTCCCCACTTTTGTTAACAACAGTATAAAAACCTAGAATATTTTTTATTGTACATTTAGAACAGATATAAAATGTGTGATTAATCGTGAGTTAACTAGTGAAGTCATGCGATTAATTACGATTACAATTTTAATCGCCTGATGCCCCTAATTTTTTATAATCTTTTTCTTTTCTTTAAATCGTGTCAGGCGATTTACATTTTTGATAGTAATTAACTGCATGACTTCAATAGTTAACTCACGATTAATCACAAATTTTATATCTGTTCTAAATGTACACAAAAAATGTTTCTAGGTTTTCATACTCTCGTTAACAAAAGTGGAAAAAATGTTAAACTAATAGAAATAGTTCAAATGAGTTTTTTGCGTCTATAGCCGTCAATGGCAGTGAATGAGTTAATAACTTTAAAAACACATTTTGCCACCTGCTGTCGACTTAAAGCGATACTTTGAGCCATTTTCAGCAGCAAAAAAAAAGATTTTGTCCATAATGAATTTGGTAACGTCATTGTTTTTCATGTACAATTAACACCTTTTAAATACAATTTTTTTCCCCACTTGCCGTCAACTGAAGATGACACCACCTGTGCTGAGGAAGTCGGCAACGACCAATCAGGGCTCAGTTTGCTGACCAAACCCAGAAAACAGGTGAGCCATTTTGCTGTTGCTACAGATGTGTCTGATATGTTGACCGGCTCAAGTCATTTGCTACATTTTTCTTTGACGAGAGGGTGGGCGGTGTTGGGAGTGGACCCGCCCCTTTGACACCCCCCCCCCCCCCAAAAAAAACCGGCCCCCCACTTTCCACGCCCTTGAGGTGTATTTTCCACAAATTTGATCCCAACGATTTTGGCCTTTTCCCAACTCAGCAAGTCAACATAAACAAACCTCCTGCAGACTTTGATCTTGAATATATTTTAAATGTCTTTTTCGGATGGTGCAGGAGCCGGTCGTCTGGTTGCCATGGACACGCTTTCAGGTGTTTCAGGCGCCGCTCACTTCACTCGTCCAACTCTGTGTGCGGAATGCGTGTGCGTGTCCACGACTGAGCGATATCAAGGGTGTGTGTGTGTGTGCGTGAGTGTGAGCAGAATTACAAAAGGATGTTTCCCTCCTCTCTCATCACCATCGCTATGACGACCCTCAATGGCAGACGCATGCCGCGAGCGGAGTGGTCGCACCAGTCAAGCTCGCACGACTTGTTGGTGTCGAGGGGTGATGACGCTGTAAGGTTACGCCAACTTGAAATGATACACGGGGGATGAGATGATACGCAGCGGATGTTACAAAAAATGTCGGCTGAAAAATGCCGCAGCACCCATTTGATCAAAAAGTAATCACATTACTTTTCAGTTGTCTCGAATGTAAGAAAATGTTACTTGCTTTAAGTCTACGATAGTCATAAATAGTCTCACACTTGCTAATGCACTCTGGCACCCCTCAAGAAACTCTCTCACACACCCCAAAACTTCTTATGCACCAAAAAAACTCTCACAAACACCAAAAATAGTCTCACACTGTAAAAAAAAAAAAAGTCACCTCTTACATCACCAAACAACAAAACAAAACAAAAAAACTGTCACACGCATACCACAAAACTTCTTACACACCAAAAAAACTCACACACACCCAAAAATTCAAACAGGCGACATACTCAATTTACCAAAATATCTCACTCACACGTACACCAAATAAAAATCCTCACGCTCACTAAAAAAAAAAACTCACTCACACCAAAAAAAAAAACACACTCACAGTCACAAAAAAACTCTCTGGTCTACGTCACTCACTGCGACAACAAAAAACTCGTTAAAGAAACCTCACACCGCAAACCAAAAATCTCTCACAAACACAAAAAAAACCTCTCAATCACAATTTTGAAAGTCATACACTCAAATGCAAAAACTCTCACCCTGACCAAAAATAAAAAAACTCTCACACACACCAAAAAACCTTCACACACACCAATGATAGTCTCACACTGTAAAAAAACAAAAAACTGCCACACATACATCATAAAACTTCTTACGCACCAAAAAACTCTCACACTCCAAAAAAGCTTCTCACTCACACCACAAATAGTCTCCCACTGTAAAAAAAAACTAAAAAACTCACCACTTACATCAGCAAGAAAACAAAACACACACACCACATGCTCAATTTACAAAAAAAATTCACTCACACACACCAAATAAAAATCCTCATGCTCACCCAAAAAAAAAAACTCTCACTCATACCAAAAACTCGCTCACATTCACCAAGAAAACTCAACTTACAAAAATGCTCTCGTGTACGGACACCCACTCAGACACACCAAAAATCTGTCACGCACGTTCCACCAAAAATCTCGTGCTCACCAAAAACTCACTCGCACCAAAAATCTCACTCACTAAATATCTTTAAAAAAACTCAAAACGACCAGACTTGAACGCTTTCCCAGGTCAATTGGTTGTTCTTCTAGGCCTACTCGGTTCCAATTCAAAATCAATGAAAAAGTGAGCGCTTCCATCCCTTCATTTTGGACTCTCTCACTATCTGGGTTTACGTGGAGACTTTTTTGTCATTCCGATCGAAATCATTCCGAATGAAGATCTCTGGTCACTTGTCGACATGTGACGTGATCCGTTCCCATCTGCCGTTTATATGCTCTCCTACTTTAATCGGATCAGCTCCACGGCAGCCGCCAGAGGCGCGGACATCGATGACGTGATTTATCAAGATGGACTTTATTCGTCATTTAGCACAGTAGTTGTGATACTTTTATTGAAGCAATGTCTTGATAACAACAAGTTTCACAGTACTTCAAAACAAGTTCTCCCCTCACAGACAAGATCCGGGGAGACGCCGCCATTTTACAGGGTGGAAACGACGACGTCATGATGCATTTACGTCCAGACGGAGCGTGCGCATGCCGGACGCATCCTCGCCATTCCGAACCAAGTGTATACATGACGCCCGTTTGGATTGACCAAAGGAATATACCACCTCTGTCATTCCGAATGAAATTCCATTTGGATTCAGCTTATTCATTCCAATTGAGGTGTTTATGTGGAGCATTTTCATTCCGTTTGGCCGTTTGGATTCATTCTAATCGGAATACGTGGCTCCATGTAAACCAGGCTAATGTATCATGGACTTTGCGACACGTTATCAGTTAAAACATGATGGACTAAATGAACACCACAACGCTAGTGACACCACCAGGTATTACATTTCCCCAGACTGGAATAACTTTGCAAAGTATGATAAAACCACAATAATTACAAAACAATGCATTAGCTCTTGGGAGAAGAAAGCCCAAATCATTTCCCAATACTAAAACATTTTCCTTCATCTCACAAGATTCAGCCATGCACAATTTATAAGTCATCTACAAGTGGTCAGTCACTTAGTAACGTGCTTTACCGCCACCTACAGGACTGGAGGCAACATTTTGTATTTTACATGCATCAAAAAAAAATGACACGTTCACCAAAGTCAGTTCTAGTTGTAAAAGCTCACCTTCATGATGCATCCCTCGCTCGCAGATGATGAAAGGATATCTATCTATCTATCCATCTATCTATCTATCTATCTATCTATCTATCTATCTATCTATCTATCTATCTATCTATCTATCTATCTATCTATCTATCTATCTATCTATCCATCTATCTATCTACTGCGTCTCCCTACTTTGTTCATTTCTTCTTCCCTTGCGCTCCTCCTCGTGTCTCTGTCTGTGCATCGTGTGCTGTTGCACCTCTTTCTAAGTCTCCTGCTTCCTCCTCCCTCCATCCCTCCCTCCCTACCCTCTCTCCCCTCCCTTCCTTCCCCCCTCGCTCCCCACCTCGCAGTAATAGAAAGCTCACATTTCTCTCGCTTCTCCCTGATGGACACTGAAAGTAGGAGGCAAAGGGAGAATAAATAGAAGGTCCGGCTCTTTCTTCCCTCTTGTCTCCTCTCCTTCTATCCTTACAGTGTGTGTGTGTGCGTGTGTGTGTGTGTGTGTGTGTGTGTGTGTGTGTGTGTGTGTGTGTGTGTGTGTGTTTGCCTTTGTGTATTATGAGGACATTTCACCTGAATACATGCCGTGCTGCAAGGACATTTTGAATTATGAGGACACAGCCCATGTCCTCATAATTATTTCAATGCAGAAGTGCTTCTAGGGCTGTAGAAGGCTTAAATCCAAAGTTTTAGCCAATGTCCTTGTAAAGCATAATTACGTGAATTTGTGTATTTTTGTGTATTTGATGGCGCCCCCTGTAGGAAGGTCCTTGTAATGCACCACTTCATGAATAATTCACACCAGTGTATATTTCACAGCATTTGATTGGCTGACCATCACCTGTCCCCACAATTACGCACGTCTCCATAATTCAGTTTTTTCTCAAAATGCTGTGTATTGTGAATGTTTGTCTGTAGACACAGAACCTTTTTTTTTTTTTTTTTTTGCAGCCACCAATTCCTAAGTAAATAATTAAATAATGAAATACCCTATGATATTTAATTATATATTTCAGTATTTAATTCTTTCAGTGGTTGTTTATTTAAAAATGTACAATGGTTAACAGCAGAGACAGAGAAACTGTCAGTGCCGTACATTAATTCATCATTTAACATCCCACCCTGCCTTTACAGTATAACATCTTTCTGTACACCAGTGGCCAAATGTTTTGAGAATGACATTGATTTTCTAAGAATCTGCAGTGCTGACTTATTATTGTTTTTTTATGATGGCAATTTGCATGTACATGTACTCCAGAATGTTATAGTGATTAGATGAATTGCAAAGTCCCTATTTGCCATGAAAATTAAAGTAATTTCCTTTAGTGACCTTACAAACTTTAAGTGAAGAAGGCTTCAGGGCACCCAAGAAAATCCAGCAAAAGCCAGGACTATCTCCCAAAGTTGATTCAGCTGCGGGGATAAGGACATCACCACCAGTGTAGAGCTTGCTCAGGAATGGCAGTAAGCAGGTATGAGTCCATCTACACCCATGGTGAGGGAGTAAGACTTTTGGAGGATGGCCTGGTGTGACCAGTGAAAAAGGGATTCCATAAACACAGACCAAAATAAGGAAAAAAGAGTTAAAGTTATTTTCTCTGATTAACCCCCTTTCCAACTGTTTGGGGCATCCGGAAAAATGCTTGTCTGGAGAAGAAAAGGTGAGCGCTACCATCAGTCCTGCTTCATGCCAACAGTAAAGCATCATGTGACCATTCATTTGCAGGGTTGCTTCTAAGCCAAGTTACTGGGCTCGCTCACAATTTTGCCAAAAAACACATGCATCCATTACTAAAGTATAGTACCAAAACATCCTCGGACAGCAACTGTGTGACAGCAGCAAGGTTATTTTATTTACTAAAGCAAAAAAACATTTTTGTTAATGAAAAAAATAATAATAACTTTTTAAAAAAACAAACTGAAATCACATTAAACGATTACAAAATTATCTATAATTCTAGCAATAATATCCTTTGTTTTCGTCTGTGGTAATTAATTTAGTATATGAGCCTTTCGGGTTAATTTTAAATGTGATCTATTTTTTTTTTAATTGACACTGTAAATCATAGAACAATAGCCACTCTTATCAACAAAGTTCATAATCCAACACTGAACCAATTTGTTGATTTAAATGTGATTTATTATATTGCCCGGAGTACGGAAGTGACGTCATCTAGCAGCCCCGATAGAGAACCGCCCCCGGCTCTAATTACTTCACGAGAGGTGATGGCAGTGTAGCTGTGCTAATGAGGTAGGTTTGAAGCTCGAATTTTTCCTCCAGAAACTTGTTTATTTTAATTTTGGTCGCTTGTGTACATTGCTGAAAATGATTTATAATGCAAGTCCAGTGTAAGTGCAGCTAAGCTAACGTTAGCATACCTAACCATCTGTTGATTATGATGGTTGCAGCTAATTATTTAGAATTGCTACGCTTTTGTTAGCAACGGTTAGCTCAGTTAGCATAGCAGAGCTAACCGTCTGTTGTGTAAGATAAATGCTAATTGAAATTTTTAAGAGGAAAGCAATAACAGGCTGGTTTGATAGGCTGGTTTGTGATGTGAAAATATACAATGGTTTAGTATTACCAGTACAGTATAAATGAAGTATTGGTAAATTGCTGCATTTGTGTTTACTTAAATTTGTTCTTTAAATAGAAATATTTCAGTAAAGTCTGTAAAGTGTTCATTACATTTAATTTATGCAAATATTTAGCAGAGCTGTGCTATCCACTGTATTTTATTTTCGTTGGCACATTTACTGCACACTGCACAGGATATTATGGTCCACAGAAAGTCAACTTCAAAACATCTGCACCAAGTTACCTATCAAACTGATTGAAACTCATTTTTTTTCTATAGCTTTAGATCATTATCTTCAGTGAGATATGTCAGTCATGAGGCCACAGAGGGCAAAAGTTAAACCCAAAGAAGAGGTAGCATATTTTTCATCCTTAGGTAAAGACAGGGATGGCTTCACCATGAAATATATTAATTCATTCAAAGGTGAGTATTGGTAAAAGATTCTTTAGTATGGGCCTAGTTTTCATTACTGTTATAATGAAATATTTCTGTTGTATCCCTTTTTCTTTGTAAGGTCGAGGAGTGTTCAGTTCCTGCTCCTTTCAGAAGGGAGTCTTTCCTACTGAATATCGAGGAGAAGTTATAAGCAAACAGGAACGTGAAAACAGGCTGAGAGTGTATCATGATGCCCAGAAGGTTTTCATGTTTGAATTTCACTACAATGGAAAAACACTATGGTATGTTTATATGGTGTGTTGTCACACTTAATTTTTTTTTTTGGGGGGGGGGGGGGGGTAATCGTGCAAGGTTTGACAAAACATAAAAGATTAATTATAACTCAAAAGCAAAAGTACATTCTTTTCTCAATATAATTTTTTTTGTTTTTATTTCATTTTTTTTACAATATTGTGACTTATTTTTTTATTTTACTTTTACAGTTATCGTGAGTATCGCTAACTTCACAATATCATGTTGATTATCATATCGTGATTGCTTATCATGACATTTGGATATTGTTTCATACATGTGACATACTAGAATTACTGGTCGCACATTCATGATTACATGAAATTACAGTATAGCAGTCTAGTCTTAGTAAGAATTTAATTGTATTGGTATTTTTCTATTCATCTACCCCAGGTTTCCACTGAAGCACAACCTGATGAAGACACCGCTATCACAGACTGCGCCAAAGTTGACCAGGTGACTAGATTTCTTTTTGAATGTTGTTGAAATCAGTTTTCAGAAGCAAGACATTAGTGGAGGGTGGAGATACTAGGGCTGCACAATATGTGGAAAATATCTTGGCGCACGAATGGCTCATGCAATATGTGCATTGCAAAGACGTGCAACAAATGGATATTGGATTGTTTGTATACTTTAGTCTGAGGCTAAGCGATATGGCCAAAAAATTAAATAAAAAGTCTTTTAAACCAACCATCCAGCATTCTGCCACCACTTGTGCAAAATTACAACTCACAATAACATCTGGATGTAACAGAACATTATAACAGTTTTTAATAATCCAGAAGACAAAATACATTTCACGATTTAGCAAATTTTCAACGATTCAATTTGAATTTAATTTATTCAATTAGTTTGATTTATTGCCAGGCCCTACTTGAGTCTGATTTTGACCAATCAGAGACAACCTTAATTGCGCATCGCCATACAAGAGAATTGTATCGAGGAGCATTACTAACAAAAAAAACCTTATTTGGATAAAACTAGATCAAAATGAGCATGATTATTTTTCCGCACGTACGTGTATTTCTTTAATTAGATTATGAAGATATATATATTCGGTCCATGTTTAATGTCACAATAATCTCCATCACTGTATAAAACACCCATGTCGCATGTTTTGTCAATACTGTGCAGCCCTCGCAAGATACACAGTCCTCACAATGTCGTAGTTGTGAATAACTGACACTCTGAGGACAGTGTATTTATACACTGTGAGTTTAAAATACGTTTTGAGGGCTTGCAGTTACACATACAGTCCTCACAATTCATACTCTGGTCAGGTATGGACACTCTGAGGACTGTGTATTTTCTTATTTTTGTGTCATTGTGAAAAATAGATGTCACCAATTTACACAAACCTGTAGTGCAGACAGATTTATTTATTTATTTTTGTAATGGCAAATAAAATGAGTTTGCATTCACATTACTTTAACCTATTCATTAATCTGTATGTACTGTAACTGTGTAAATGCACAGGTACAGTCGTGTTACTAAGAATTTAATTTTATATGTATTTTTCTCTTTGTGTACCAGGTTTCAACTGACGCACAACCTGAAGACATAGCTGTCACAGACCAAGTTGACCAGGTGACTAGATTTCTTTTTGAATGTTGATGTTGAAATACGTTTTTCAGAAGCAAGACGTTGCACAATATATACAAAAAAGATCTTGTCGCACGAATGGCTCATGCAATATGTCTGTTGCAAAGACATGCAACAAATGAATATTGTATTGTATACTTTAGTCTGACTTTGACCAATCAGAGACTACCTTAATTGCGCATCACCATACAAGAGAACCGTATCGAGGGGCATTACTAAAAAAAACAAACTTATATGTATAAGACTAGATCACAATAAGCATGATTATTTTTCCGCATTAACGTGTATTTCTTTCTTTGGATTATAAAGATCTCTCTATCTTTATCTTTATGTCTATATATCTATCTATATCTATATATTGTCTCTCTATCTATATATATATATATGTATATTTGTGTGTATATATATATATATATACTGTATGTATACTGTATATATATATATATATATATATATACTGTATATATAGAGTATGTATGTATTCAGTATATGTATAGATCTTTTTTTTTAGGTCCGTGTTAAATGTTTAATCTCCATCACAGTATAAAACACCCATGTCGCATGTCAATACTGTGTAGCCCTCGCAGATACACAGTCCTCACAATGTCGTAGTTGTGAATAACTGACACTCTGAGGACAGTGTATTTATACACTACGAATGTAAAATAAGTTTTCAGGGGTTTGGAGTTACAGATACAGTCCTCACAATTCATACTCTGGTCAGGTATGGACACTCTGAGGACTGAGTATTTTCTATTAATTGTTTCATTGTGAAAAATAGACGTCACCAATTTACACAAACCACTAGTGCTGACGGATTATTTATTTTTGTAATGGCAAATAAAATGTGTTTGCATTCACAATACTTTAACCTATTCATTGTTCTTTATGTACTGTAACTGTGTAAATGCACAGGTACAGTCGTGTTACTAAGAATTTAATTTTATATGTATTTTTCTCTTTGTGTACCAGGTTTCAACTGACGCACAACCTGAAGACATAGCTGTCACAGACCAAGTTGACCAGGTGACTAGATTTGTTTTTGAATGTTGATGTTGAAATACATTTTTCAGAAGCAAGACGTTGGCACAATATATAAAAAAATATCTTGTCGCACGAATGGCTCATGCAATATTTGTATTGCAAAGACATGCAACAAATGAATATTGTATTGTATACTTTAGTCTGACTTTGACCAATCAGAGACTACCTGAATTGCGCATCGCCATACGAGAGAACCGTATCGAGGGGCATTACTAACAAAAAATAACTTAATAGGATAAGATTAGATCACAATGAGCATGCTTATTTTTCCGCATTAACATGCATTTCTTTCTTTGGATTATAAAGATCTCTTTATCTTTATCTCTATCTTTATTTTCTATATCTATCTGTCTCGCTCTGTCCATCTCGCTATGTCTGTCTGTCCGTCTCGCTATGTATACAGTATATATATCTATATGTATGTGTATATATATGTATATGGATAGATCTTTTTTTTTTAGGTATGTGTTAAATGCTTAAATAATCTCCATCATTGTATAAAACACCCATGTCGCATGTTTTGTCAATACTGAGCAGCCCTCGCAGATACATAGTCCTCACAATGTCGTAGTTGTGAATAACTGACACACTGAGGACATTGTATTTATACACTGTGAGTGTAAAATAAGTTTTCAGGGCTTGGAGTTACACATACAGTCCTCACAATTCATACTCTGGTCAGGTATGGATTCTCTGAGGACTGTGTATTTTCTTGTTTTTGTTTCATTGTGAAAAATAGACGTCACCAATTTACACAAACCTGTAGTGCAGAAGGATTTATTTATTTATTTTTGTAATGGCAAATAAAATGAGTTTGCATTCACAATACTTTAACCTATTCATTGTTCTGTATGTACTGTAACTGTGTACATGCACAGGTACAGTCTTGTGTGTTAGTAAGAATTGAATTTTATATGTATTTTTCTCTTCATGTGTACCAGGTTTGAACTGACGCACAACCTGAAGACATAGCTGAAGACATAGCTGTCACAGACAAAGTTGACCAGGTGACGAGATTTATTTTTGAATATTGATGTTGAAATCAGTTTTCAGAAGCAAGACGTTAGGAGTGAAGAGTGTAGAGTAGATGCTAGGGCTAAACTATATAACTAACAAATATAATCACAACAATTGTTTATGCAATGTGTATTGCCAAGACGTTAAAAATACTGTATCCAACAATACGCTTGTATGGGACTAAAATTTCTACAAGTCAACATTAAAAATATCTCAAATTGAAGATTTGTTGGCAGTTTGGTGATTTAGATTATGCACTGTAGTGATCTTTTTTTCCCATTAATTTATTTATGGTGGATTTTAGAGGTGAACTCGCTATAATTTATTATTATTTTTTTTTAAAACAGGAGTGTAAACATCAGGTAGTTTATTCACTTGTATCAAGCTTGGATAAATGTGCTTTATGTTTTGGACCTTTCGCTGCACTAGAATGGACTGGCATGATGGGTATTTTATCTTGTGTGTTATTTGTATCTGCAATGGATCTTTGTTTCACGCAACCAGGATTAATAGTGCAGGCATTTTCATTGAATGAATATAATTTAGTCAAGAGGATAAATTATGACCCATGTTTATACCGCTGTCTTTAGTTGCAAGCAGCTAAATGTTGAGCAATTGTCTCAATCTTAACGACTGTCTGACTCGGTAAAATAGAAAACGTCTACTGTAACTGAAGGACTGTATCACACAAGACCCGTTTTAGGGGCAATGCCATAGATTAAGCATATTAACTATCCCTCTTGTTAAATGCTTCATCTCATCTTTCGAATAAATGTGGTGACTAGATTTATAATAATCTTTAGTATATGCACAAACTTTAGGTTCTAAATGCTTTTCTAGTTTGCTCCAGCATCTGGCACATATCCCGTTGATTGCAAAAAAAAAAAAAAATGCAAAACTGCTTGATGATGAAGACCACCTATCTTTGGTAAATGAACTTTAGCACATTAGCCCATCAATGGCGGGAGCGCTCGACACTTGTCTCAAGCTTCTACTTCGAGTGTAACATCACTAAGTAACAGCGAAGTAAAGCTAGTAAATATTTATGACCACCCGCCAAAAGGAACTTTAACCCGCATCCGGCAGGTGTCAATTTTAGAGCCGCTGTATATATGCACATGTATGTGTGCGTCTACTGTATATATGGATATCATTGGTGTCCTGTGAAAAACACGTTTCCATTTTTAGGTCGCGGGCTGCTCTCCGGTAGCGATCCTTCTTGGCGGCACGGCTTGTATCACGGTGCGCTTTATAGTCTGGAAAATATGGTGGATGTGTTTTTCACAGGACAGTGACAATATGTATATGTATGTCTGTATGTATGTAATAATTGTT